>NC_056751.1:679303447-679420947 GCF_019279795.1 Protopterus annectens | reverse complement strand
CCAGGATTCCCACTCCTCATTTCTTGATACATTGGGAAATATTAGGGTACAACTCAGCACCCTAATAATGAGCAATTTCAACTACCCCATCGTTAACTGGGAAAACTACTCATGTATCAAATCTTTTACTCAATGTTTTATGGAATTCATAAATTCCAATGCCTTGGATCAACTTATCCACACCACCACCAAGGGCAGCAATATCCTAGACCCGGTCATTACCAACATGGGTGACCGGTGTCCCACACCAGAGGTCACCTCCTTGTTGGTCAGATCCGACCACAAACTAATCATTCTAGACATCCACATCCCGCACCCACCCCAATCAGGGAAACCAGTGCAAAACATTTACCCATAGTCAACTTCACCCTTCTTAAGACAGAAGTGGCAAACTTCACAACACCCATGCAGACGGACATTAGAGGAACAACTGCTGAATTCCACCCAAATGTACTTTGTAAGCACTTACATGAGTGCATGGATCGTGCTGTCCCTAACAGAACCAAGATGCTAGCCTACAAAAAAAGGAAGCCAATCTGGTGGTCCCCTGCCATAAACAGTCTCTACAACAGAAGAAAGAAACTGTTGCAAAAAAGAGTAAAATCCCATGATTGGAGGAACTCCCTGGTCAGCCTCAGTAAGAAGCTGCGATCTCTCATAAAATCCTCCAAAGCTAGTTATGAAAACAAAATCACCACTGATTCTAAAGACAACCACAAAGCATTCTATAGCTATGTCAAGAATCTCAATGGCAACTCTCAGATCTACTCTGAGTTACAGCACAATGGCACTAAATATTGCCAACATCCTGGCAGATAGTCTCAGTGCTAACTTTACCCCCTCTCACCCCCTAAAGGGCCCATCTCTATACAGGAAGTATGCAACGTTTCTGCAATTATGGCTGCACAGGTAAAAACCACACTCTCCAAAGCTAAGAACACAGCATCCATGGGACCTGACAACATCCCAGGCTGCGTTCTACATGAACTACAGAACGAACTGGCACCCCACCTAAGTACCATGTTCAATCATAGCCTCACCTCAGGCTTTGTGCCCACTGAATGGTGCACAGTGACGGTTATCCCACTCCACAAAGGGGGAGCCTGGGAACTACTGCTCCATTAGCCTGACGAGCCAGGTCTGCAAGGCCATGGAACGTATCATCATGGAACTTATAAACAAAGACATTGGTAATCTCCAAACTCTTGACCCCACCCAGTTCAGGTTTGTAAAAGGCAAATCATGTCTCCTAAACCTGATAGACTTCTTTGAAGCAATTAACAAAGCCATAGATGATGGTAAGGTGGTTCACCCATCCTATTTAGATCTCACCAAGGCTTTCAATACCATCCACCACTCTGGAATTATAGATAAACTCAATAAACTAGGTATAAATTCCTATGTCACAAGATAGGTTGCCAACTGACTCACTGACAGAACCCACACTGTGAATGCAGCAGACTCCAAATCCGGCTTCAGACCAGTGACAAGTGGAGTACCACAGGGTTCAGTCCTGGGTCCTCCCCTGATTAGTATCTACTTCTCTGAAGTGCAGGCTAACAAAGTTCACAGATGACTTCAAACTAGGAGCCATAATCAAAACTCCTAACGATGTGGACATCCTACAAAAGGGCCTCACTGAGACAGATGCCTGGTGTCAAAGCCATGGCCTCAAGCTCAATACCACAAAGTGCATTGTCATCCCCTTTGGTAAAAACTCTGTACCCATGAACTACAGCATAGGCAGTAGTATACTTAACACCGAAAGTATGATTAGAGACCTTGGGACACAGATGGACATTAGTTTCTCCTTTGATAATCACATTGCCACAGTAGTCAGGAAATCCTTCTATGTGGCACACCTCATCACAAAAGGTTTCTCATCCAGGGAAAAAGAAGTCATTGTTCCCCTCTACTCATCACTCATTAGACTCATTATAGAGGACACTGCCCCTTTTAGCATGTATCTCACACGACATCTACAACAACTGGAATGGCCGCAGAAATACCTCACAAAGAGGATTACTGGCCTCAAACAGATGCCCTATGCAGACCATCTCAAAAAACTCCAGCTTTACTCCATTGCATATCACCTACTCAGAGGCGATCTCTGCCTAACATACAAAGCTATGTCAAACCCAGAGCTGTTGGACATGCTCCACTTAAAGAAATCGCAATCCCTCCAGGATACGCACTCTAGGGAACTAAACCTTGCCACCACAATAAACAGAACATACTGAAGGGATAGATTCCTGTCCCTGAGGCTTCCCATACTCTGGAACAAACTACCTATCTATATCAAACAAAGCTCCTCATTAGCACTCTTTAAGAAAAATCTTGGTGATTGGATGGGAAATAGGAACTTCACCCCGGGGATCACTTCTGTGGCTCTGCTCAACAGGGGCACAGGAAAAAAATTGTCTTGGGTGGCAAAAGCCAGGGAACCCTTTGGTTAGGCTTATATAGGCCCTAGGGCCAATAGCCTAGTACCTACCTATGAAACTATGGACCTGTAACCACAGGAATCAATGAGAGAAGGTTAGAAAAGATTGGGAAGTCAGATCGAATACGCAATTCACAAGGGACCAATGGGAAGACGTATGTAAGGCTCCCACAAATACAACAAAATCTAAAAGATTTAGGATTTTTGGTTGGAAGTATTTGCATAGGTATTGTTATACCCCAAGCAGACTTCAAACATTGTTTCCTCAAGCTGATGGCAAATATTGGAGTTGTGATGTGGAAAAATAGGTTATTGGGACTATATGTTTTGGGAGTCTAATGAGTTGGCAGGCTTTAAAAATATTGTGTGAGCAAATGAGTGTAACTACAGAATTTTTTTCAAGATCTGAATTGCCTAGATATAGTAAGGCCTTGTTAAGTTTAATTCTGGTGGCTGTCAAAAAAGCAATTAGTGGTGGGCGTGGCCAAGGATGAACACAGGATAGCAGCAGATTTCTTCAGCTCCACCAATTTCATTACACTGACAGGAATTAATTACTTAAAAAAATAATTTTTGAAGTAATTTTCTTTCTAAATACGTTTGTTTTATATAGTTCTTGAACTATATCTAAAAAAGAAAGGAAATCCTAACAATATTCCTGTCAGAAATCACTGTGGAAATTTTCCTGTCAGTTTATCAGTCTGAAATGAGTTCTAGTAAGACAAATTCTCAAGACTCCAGCATCAAGAAAGAACTTCAGTCTCTGATAATTATAATCCAGCAACTTACTGATAAAATGGATAAAATGGATACTAAAATAGACACCTTCATAGAAAAACTACAAAACAAATAGACCTGTTACATACAGAACTGCAACAACAGAAGATCCAGATGACAGGCATAGAAGAAGCTGTGAATGACATGGAAAATAGAATCCAAGAAGAGGAAATCAACATTGAGTTTCTGCTGAAACAAAATGCACATTTACAAACAAAGCTGGATGACCTGGAAAATAGATCTAGGCAATAACATTAGGATTTTTGGACTGCCAGAAAATATTGAAGGTAACAATATTACTTCTTTTTTAACAACTTGGCTCCCTAAAACTTTAGACTTACCAGAAGCATTCTCTTTTGGTATCGAAGAGCACATAGATCTATAGCTAATACTAACTCTAACAAAAATACCTAGATCAGTTATAGTTAGATTTCTATCATCTTTTGATAAAGAGATGGTTCTTAAATCTGCTTGGGCTAAAGCTCCTGTTAAGATTAATGAGACAACTGTGCGTTTTGACAATGACTATTCTTCCATGGTAATTGCTAAAAGAAAAGTTTTTCTGCCACTAATAAGGGAGCTTAAAAAAGCACAGTTTAAAACATACCTTCTGTTTCCTGCCAAGCTTAAAATCTTCCTTCCTGATGGTCCTAAGGTCTTGATGATTTAGACTCTGCTTTACTGTTTGTCAAAGAAAAAGATTTTGGATAAAATAGAAGAAATGGAATGGGATAGTTCTTCATTAAAGAGATTGGCAACTGAAGCTTCCTGGAAGACTTCAGAGAAGAAGAAGAGACTAAAAACAAATGATTTGTTATATGTTTTTTTCTCTCTCATCATTTTAGTTCATTATTAATCTTTTTGAATATAGTTCCTGCATTTCCAGAAAGCCACAAATATTTTGGAAAAGATTTAATCAAAGTTATTCTCTATGTGCAAAGAAATGTTTTGTTTCATAACCAGTCAAAATGCCTGAGGATTTAATGGCAGGCTGTGACTCGATTTGTTTCTCTTTCTGAAAAAAGTAAGGTTAGTAATTTGATACATTTTTTTATCTTTACCTTTTTTTTCCTTCTTCTTTTATTATTTTCTTTGTTTAAACAATTACATTCTATTTAGATTATGTAGTGGGTAAAGGGTGGGGGAGGGCAGGGAGAGAACAGTAATGAAAATATCATTAATAGAATAATAACATATTTATTTCTTGTAAAAGTTTATAAGTTCTTCAAATGCTATTTCTAATTATACTTTCTTGATTATATTGCTTATGCTTGTTTGTAAATAATCTGTCATGCTTTAACTAATAATAATCAGAACTAAATAAGAGTAAATAATATGTTTTATTTTTAACTCTATTAATATAAACAGTAAGTAACATTCCATTGTATATACTTCTTACAGCTTTCTCTTACATTTTTTATTTCTGCCTCACTCCTTTTATTTTCTACTCTCTTTTCTTTTCTTTATTAATATATAGAAATGCTTTTGACTGTGTGGGCACAGTGAATAATAGGATTTGTATGAAAATTGAGTTGGGAGAAGAATGCTGAGTTTTATTGCTTGTTGGTAATTTTGAGTTTAATTTCACTTACATAGAGGCTGTGATGATCTGTGGAATACATTGTGGAGGTTCTGTCATGTTTAGATGCATTTACACTGCTAAATGAATGTTTGTCACTAGTTTTTAATAAGTTTCCTGCCAAAATGTTAAGAGAGACAATCTGGGATGTGGGCTGTCTCATGCACAGTGTCCTTGAGTTACCTCAGAATCTTCAAATCACAGAATTCTCACAGAGAAACTGAAAGCAGTTAGTATAACCTTTGGCATGGTTGATACACTGACACACCACAGATTCAGGAAAAATACTCTGTTCATAAAATATGTCAGTTATAATGAGTTTAAATGATGTAGTTTCTTGTAGTAAGTAAATGTCTTATTTTAGAAGGCATAATAAATGAAACATTTATTTAAATGTTTTTGAAAATCTACTTAACAGCAGCATAATAATATGTGTTAAAAATTTGTATTCCAAACATATACTTTACTATAACTCATTTAATTCATCTGATTGACAAGCATAAATAATCTTATAACTCTATTCTGGAAGAAATGTCATGTGATATATTTTAAAGCAGTAGGTTAGCATGATTGTAAAATCTGGTTACTAATATGTGTTTGCTGCGCATTATTTTGTATAAAGCAGACAGATTTATTCTAGGGACAGCAAGTAGGATAGTGCTCTACAAAGACACAACTCAGTGAGATCAGATATATATATATATATATATATATATATATATATATATATATATATGTGTGTGTGTGTGTGTGTGTGTGTGTGTGTGTGTGTGTGTGTGTGTGTGTGTGTGTGTGTGTGAGTGTGATGGCTTTTTTCTGAGAATCTGCATAACTATCCAATATGATTTATAATAATTTCTATGAATACAATATTTTACTCTATTGACAAAATGAATGTTTGCCACAAGTTTTAATAAGTTTCCCGCCAAAATGTTAAGGGAGACAATCTGGGATGTGGGCTGTCTCATGCAGAGTGTCCATGAGTTTCCTCAGAAGCTTCACTCACAGAATTTTCACAGAGAAACTGAAAGCAGTTAGTATAAACATTGACAAGGTTATCACACTGACACACCACAGATTCAGGAAAAATACTCTATTCATAAAATATGTCAGTTATGATGAGTTTAAATGATGTAGTTTCTTGTAGTAAGTAAATATCTTATTTTAGAAGGCATAGAAAATGAAACATTTATTTAAATGTTTTGAAAATCTACTTAACACTAGTATAATAATCTGTGTTTTATTCTTGTGTTGCAAACATATACTTTACTATAACTCATTTAATTCATCTGATTGACAAGCATAAATAATCTTATAACTCTATTCTGGAAGAAATGTCATGTGATATATTTTAAAGCAGTAGGTTAGCATGATTGTAAAATCTGGTTACTAATATGTGTTTGCTGTGCATTATTTTGTATAAAGCAGACAGATTTATTCTAGGACAGCAAGTAGGATAGTGCTCTACAAAGACACAACTCAGTGAGATCAGATATATATATATATATATATATATATATATATATATATATATATATATATATGTGTGTGTGTGTGTGTGTGTGTGTGTGTATGTATATATGTGTATGTGTATATGTATGTGTGTGTGTGTGTGTGTGTGTGTGTGTGTGTGTGCATATGTGTGTGTGTATATGTATGTGTGTGTGTGTATGTATGTGTGTGTGTGTCTGTGTTTATGTGTGTGATGGCTTTTTTTTTGGTAATAGCAGTGTTTCTGAGAATCTGCATAACTATGCAATATGATTTATAATAATTTTTATGAATACAATATTTTACTCTATTGACAATAATGAGTTTAAGTAAATGCTCATATACAAACAATTCAAGATTTTTTTGGAAGCTGTTGATAGAATTCACATGACAGAAAATAGATGCATCTTAATGCATGTAATGTCTGAATCATATTAGCCAAAGTTTTTGATTTAAATGAATGTTAGAACCTAATTTTCTCTCCTCTTGATTTCTAACATTAAGATTATTTGAATGCTATTAGAATACAAGTGTTATATATTACATAGATCTATATAATAGTATGAACAGTTTGTTTATTTTAGTTTATATGATGCTGTTTTACCAAATGTGTAGTTTTGTCTTGATAGATAATTGAATTGAAAACTGTTAACCTCAGTTAAATATAACTAGTATTAAATTGATAAGGTGGTAGCTGAGGTACTGCTGCTTAGGGTAGGGGTTAACTTGAGTAGTAAATACTACTCTAAGTTGGAGTTTTCAACTCAGGCGGGATGCAAGGTTTAATCCTTACATTATTTTCACTTGTTCATTGTTATATGTATATAGTTTTGACATCCACAATATATTTTGTACACTCATTGTCACTACAAACAAAATTGAATCCTATACAAAATCCCATAAGAGATTTAATAAATACAGCTATATTTAAAGGTACACCTAAAAGAGGAGATGTAACATTATTTATCTTGTTATTTGTTATTTCGATCATAAGATTCTTGAGTTTTAAAAATGCCAAATGACATCTTTAAAAGTAATTTCTTTAAACATTAATGGATTGAATAATCCGTGTAAAAGGGCAAGCCTAATAAGATACATTAATCTACACAAGGCCAATCTAGTTTTCCTGCAAGAAACCCATCTCTTGAAAAAAGATATTGATAAACTAGCCACTAATAAGTATACAGTATTGGTTAGTTCAGAGCACACTCAGAAAAAGAGGAGTGGCTATTTTATGGAATAAAAGTATGCCCATTCCTAAAACCATTAAGTCTTATCAGGATGACAAAGGAATGTTTTGTATGGTTACAATACAAATTAATGGGGAGACTTACACTTTAATTAATGTATATTGGATACCTGGAATTGGTATTAATACAGTGAAACATCATATTGATAAGATCATATCATTCTCTATAGGAGATATTATTTTAGCTGGTGATTTTAATTGTATACTACATGAAAGTGATACTACCACTATAAGGAAAAGAAGAATTACATCTAATGCAAAACATTTAAATGATTTTGCTAATTCTTATCATTTGAATGATATTAATAATCAGATAGAGTCAAAATCATTACCATACACCTTTATACAAAACTTATTCAAAAATAGATAGGGTCTTTATTTCTAACCAGATGGTAACAGATTTAATTAATTCCAAAATCATTTCATGTCCTATATCTGATCATAACTCAATTGTTTTTGAATTCATGATAAAAATACTCATAATGTTCAGATCAAAAGGATACCAGCATACTTAACTCAGCTAAAAGACTATAAAGAATATATACGACCAGAAGTACAACATTTTCTAGACATAAATAATACTCCTGAAGTCTCCATTGTCTATGTTTGGGATGCCTTAAAATCATATCTATATGGACAAAGTATCAGATGGTATAATAATAAAAGGAAATCTTGGGATAAGGAATTGTTAGATATTCAAAGTAAACTAGACTCTTATAAACATAATAATAAAGAAAATATTATGGACAAGAAAGTTATTGAAGAAATAAACAAACTAAATGAGAAATACAAAGAAATTTTAACTCATAAAGTTAAAATAACTTTAGAGAAATACAAGTTTTGTCTTATTCAATAAGCCCCAAATACTTACATAGACTTAAAAATAAAACAAAAGATTGAATAAACAAAACCATATCAAAGAAATCTTTTCTCTAAGGAAAAAGAAGAATGTTTCTAGTATACCAGAAATACTGGATGAATTTAGAAATCACTTTCACAAGATTAACCATAACAACATTAACATGGAACCTAAAGATAAAATAAAGGAGTTTATAACCACAAACATGAATAAAAAGCTTAATAAACAACAGATTAAACTATTGGACAAGAGTATTTCATATACAGAAGTTATTACACAAATAAATAAGCTTAAATCAAACAAAGCACCGGGTAATGATGGTATTATACCAGAGATATATAAAATCCTTTCTAAAACTACATATTCATTAATACATAAGGTTTTTATTCTGGCCCAAACTGAGTTAATAACCCCCATCTTGGCAATATACATTTATTTCACCAATTTTAAAACCTAATAAAGATCCAACTAGATGTTCTTCATATCGACCCATCTCATTACTTAATGTTGATTATAAAATGTTTATGAGTATTTTTGCTGATAGATTGAAGACAATTATCCCGGCATTATAGACATAGATCAGACGGGCTTCATTGTAAATAGAAATACTTTTGATAATATAAGAAGAACTTTAACATTAATTGATTTTGCAAATAGGAAAAAGAAAGATTTAACACTTATTAGTCTTGATATAGGTTCAGCATTTGATTTAGTAAGTTGGGACTATCTGTTTACCTTACTGAAATGCACAAATTTCTCTGATGCATTTGTAAATTTAATTGAGCATTTATACAAAGGAACGCTGGCTTATATTAAGGTAGGAACATATGTTTCACAAAAAATACCCATTCTTAAAGGTACAAAGCAAGGATGTCCACTTTCTCCACTATTATTCACTTTAGTAATGGAGTCTTGGGCTAATTTTATTAGAAACAGTACTGACATAGAGGGTTTTGAAATAGAAGAAAATACAACATCAAAAATTCAACTTTTTGCAGATGATGTTCTAATTACATCAGCAGGATCTAATTCTTCTATGCAGTCTTTATTTGATAAAATGATGAATTTTAAAAGTATTTCTGGTTTAATATTCAATGAAGAAAAACTAAAATACTGCCTATATACACGAAAAAATATTCTCATTAGTGATTTTACTAAATATGTACCCAATTCAGGTCAGATAACTTATTTAGGTAGAATACTATCTAAAGATATTAAATCTATTATATATAATAACTATAATACCTGTTTTCTTAATATACAAAATCTTTTTAATACCTGGAATAATATGTTTTTACTATGGAGGAGAGACTTACAATTATTAAAATGATAATATTCCCCAAGATTTTATACTTAATACAATCAATAATACTTTCACCTACAAAAATAACTATCAGGAAACTGAATACACTAATGTTAAATTTCTTATGGGCACCTAATAGACCTAGGATTGCATTAAAGAAACATACTAATAGCTGGTCTCAAGGGGTATTTCTTTTCCAGACTTTAATTTATATATTATCTCTTCTATTATAAAAGTTATTACTTTATTAATAGATCGGTCATATGTCATAAAATGGAAATATTATTGGGAGCTAATTAGTATGCACTTCATGAAAATCTCCTTAACACATAAAAATATGATTATAAATAACTCCATGTTGTGGTTGCTAAAGGAATTTTGTACTTCACCTATTACACCTAAACATATGGTCTGTTACCCATTAAATATTATTATTAGTTATCGTAACTTTATATTCATGCACCCTAAGTATAGGGAATGGAATTTTATTGTATTCCCTATAATGTATACTCAGGGTATGCTTATGTCATCTACTTCTGAAGGAGCTCATTTAGCTATAGATAATAATCTAAAGTTCTGGTATCAGCTGATATCTGATAATAAAGTTAAAATCTAGATTTCTTAAAACAAGAATTTGATCTAAGAGAAACTTGCTGGTTAGAGGTTCAGATCTTTAGACAACATCTCATTGATAGAATAGATCTAATGTCTATAACAGTTAAAGAATCTATTCCAAAACTGATTGATTACTTGATAATAAATTTACAGCATAAAGTTTCTGATAAAGGTAAACTTTCATATATACATAAAATTATCAGACAAGAAACTTTTTACAATGTAGATTCATACTGGAATTATTTCACCTCTATTAATGGGGACCCACCAACTCAACAAGATAAACAATATATATTGGAATCTGCTTATAGAACTACATCTTCCATTGTCTGGAGACTTTATACATGGAAATTTTTACATAGATCTTTTATACACCTTTGATGATGAATAAAATTAATAATAAAGATAATCTATGTAAGAGATGTAATGTAGAAATTAATGCTGACTGGGCTCATATGTTTTATGACTGTATGAAGTTGAAAGAATACTGGAAGTCAATTAATGAATTTTTGCAGGCTCTTTTACAGATAATTTCATTATTTCTAAGTCTCTTATATTATTCAACACACCTGTACCTCAATGTGTTAAAAAGATTAAGCTTCCCTTGTTATGGTCTATCCTAGCAGTGGCTAGGAAAATAATAACTAGAAATTGGATTTCAGATACACCTCCTTCGTTCAATGAATTTAAAAATGTTATGAATATAATGTGTCATATGGAAATAAGCACAATTAGAATGAGAACAACTAGAAAAATATCATATTATATTGTATGGGATAATTTACAAAATTTGTTAAAAAAATTCTAATTTCAATAGCACGGTATTTTAGTTTAATTAATTGATCTGATTGTAGTGGATGTCTTTGTAAATACTTTAGTTGTTTTGTTGAATATTATAATAATACCTATTTTTAATTATTTGTATAAAATTGTTATGATATTTCTCTTATATGTTAAAACAATAAACTTGTTTTGAAAAAAAAAAAAAGCAATTAGTACAAAATGGAAATTAAAGTTTAAACCGGCTGTATTAGAAGTATTGCCTATTGTAACAGAGACAAAAGAACTGAAAGTGGGATCTTTAGAAATGGGTAGGAGCAAATTACATAGAAAAAAATTAAATTGTGGTAACATTACAAACATAATAATGTTATAATGGAGGAGTGAGGTTTAAGGGAAGGCAGGAATTTGTCAGTTTATATAATATTAGACTGATGATAGTCATACAAAAGAATGCTTGTGGCTTACAATCTTTGCAGCTGGGAACATGTTAATATAGTTTGTTTTCTTTTATATAAATGTAGGCTTAGCTATGGCTTAAGTAATATTTCAATAAAGATGATAAAAAATAAAAAATAAATAAATAAAAAAACAGTCCCCATAACAATTTACTACCAAACAGCATCTGGTTTAACCCTGTCAGGATAAAAAAAATCTGGTTAAGTAATGTATTTTACTTCACAGTAGTAGTAGTCTCAACTTTTATTCTGGTTTATTTCACCCAAATACACATTAAACTTACGAATACAACAGCAAATAAAGCCACTTATTTCATTCTCAGACAGTCCTTATATCCATTTCATGAGCAACATATCTCATTTGACCTGTCCAGGATAAAAATAAATCCATAAATGGTATCACATTATGCATTTTTGTTTCAACAGAAGCAAGAGCCGCAGCCTATATTCTGTCTTACTTGGCCCAACTGGACATTAGTCTTGCAAAGTTAGAATTACAGAAGTAAACAGCTAAACCAATCACTTTATCCACATATAGCCCCTCTATATCGAGAACCTACCCATCCTATCTGGTTTGACCCTGTCAAGATAAAAAAAAATAACTAAATTATGGTTGCTTTAATGTACCTTTGCTTCACAGAAACAGTAGCAACAGCTTCAATTCCATCTTGCTTCATCAACATACACATTAGACTTGCAAAGCCAGAACTGCAATTTTATCAACAGGCAGTCCCCATACCCATTGCCCACTCACAGTATCTGGAATGATTCTGTCAGAATTGTGATTTCATTAAGATACTTTTTGTTTTACAGAAACAGTACAACTTGTATTTCCAGCCTGTCTCATCGCAGTATACATTTGTCCTCCAAAGTCAGAATTACAACAGCAAACATAAGGGCCAATCATTTCATTCACAGACATACCCCGTACTCAGTAGCCTCCCACATAACTCTCAACTGTCTCTGATTTTCTGAACATCACTGAATTTGTCTGATATTTGTCCTATTTCTCATAACACTTTCAGTCAGTATTCTCTAGAAACATGGAGGATTACCAGCCAGTCAGAAATGCAAGACATTATAGTTTTATACTTTTTACTTTTTTGTTGTTGTTAGTAAAATCTGTGTTGATGCAAAACCTGCTGTTCTATAAACTTTCTAAGTAAACTTGCTCACACTTTATATTTAGAGGTGTCCTAATCTATCTGCAGATACAGTATTTAGCATTAGAATCTTAGCGACCATTGATTTTTAGCCTTTAACTGCATAACAGTGTCTTTTACCACCCAATAGAAGCCGCACCAAAAGATAGAATATTATCGTCTGCTGTTTAGCGATATTGTACTATTGTAGGCATTGATATCACTGAAATGTATTTATATATTCTCTAAATTTCCCTTAGGTCTGCCACAACTGACTGACATTACGTGTATAACTGAATGTACCAACTGAATTTACCTGTAGTTATCCTTTTGCATAATCTCCTACCTAGGAATATTGCTTTAATTATTGCCATTTGGGCGACTAAAACAGTCATTGATGATTTTAAGTGTGTAGCTGCATAGCACCTTTAATCCTGTCACCTAACTATTGTTTGCATGCGATTTGATGTGAGACGTTTGCTATAATTGTGGACCTTCCTACTGCACAACTGCTCTGCCTCCATTTTTCTCTACCTCTCTGCTTCATAATTCTCTCTCCCTCAGCCTACACTCTTTCCCTTTCTCCCTTTTCCTCCTCCTCCTACACTACACTGTAGGACTACCCTCCTCTACTCTGAACTCATCTCTCCCTGCACTTTCCTTCTTCATATTTTCCCCTTACCCCCATTTTTAACATTTGTTTTTCTTTCTCTCCTTTCCAGCTGCTCCCTCGGGTGTTCCCCCTTATTTATTACTTAACAGAATATCCCTTCTTTCAAAGAGAAGACGTCCATGGACAACCTGCTTGATCAATACTAAATATACAGCAACTTTGTCTCCCCACTGCTAAGGAGACTCAGTGTATGTAACAGTTTTAAATATGTTTTTCTAGTGACTATCTAAACTTGAGCAGCATTCTACCTCAGTGTGCTTGAAAGCAGCCTGCCGCAGGCCATTGCATTGCCTCTAGGGTTGCCACCTGTCCCACTTTGCGAGGGGCAGTCCCTCTTTGGGCAGTTTTGTCCTGCAAAAAATTGTGAGAAAATGGCAAATGTCCTGCGATCTTAGGACAAAATTATTTTCTATATTTTATGTAATAGTTGCATAACACAGTTATTCTGTATCTGAAACACCTAAATGTTATAAGGAACAGAATAAGGAACTAAAATGCTACAAGAATAAACTTTTGTTCTGTCCTTTGTACTGGCTGTGGGTATGTTTTGCCCTGCAAAATCTGATGTTTGTAGCACAAATGTCCCACTTTGGGCATTTGGAAAGGTGGCAACCCTAATTGCCTCCCCACCCAACCTTGGTTTACAATCTACTCCCCTCTCTGCCTCTATTTAACTTTCTAAACCTAACTTCACAGGGGCACCTCTTTTACTCTCAGTGTACCTCCCTCTTTCTCCACTAGGTGGCAGCATATACCTGATAAAAAGACCTGCAATAAACCTTTTTCCCTGCTCCACTAATTTACTCTGCTTAAAAGTGTCTCTGCCCTACACTAAGGAATCGGTGGAATTACCAGCACACACTCATGCACATTCTTTAAAGAGTGTACCCTAACCAAACTTAAAGTCCAAAGTTAGTAACTGGAAAACCAAAGTTTGTAACCAGAATACCTGCACTCTAGCAGTAGCTCTCCTTTTCCAGCCTCAGGTCACTGATTGATTATTTTCTGGTCCTTCCCACCTTCTTGGCTCTTCCTGCTCTGTTCGCCCTGCGATCTCACTCCGCTCCCCTACCCTGCCCCCAAATCTCACCCAACCCCAGTGCTCCTACATTTATTCTCCTCCTACAATCCCTCTCTCTCCTCCAACAAATCCTCACACACCTTTCCTCCACCCCTTCCTCCAACCTACTTGACTCTCACTACCACACCTCCCTCCCACCTAATATCCCATTACCCCCCTCTCTATCACTTCTGACTGACTCCAACTACCATGCTCACCCTTCCTCCTAAAATCCTTATCTCTGCATCCATCCTCATCTTTCTTCTACTACCTCTTTACCATGCCATCTCCTATGCTGATTTCCATTTACACCCTCCACCTCTTCCTCCCCACCCCCTCCTTACAGCCCACTTCCACAACATCTCTGCCTCTTTAGTTCCCTCCCACCCTATCCTTCTCTTAAAACTAAAACTTTTCACAAGCACTACTAAATGCTACAAACCTAAACCAATTCACTACCAGCTACTTCTGTCTAAGTACAAACCTAATAAACTTATTCCCCATCTCACTTACCTTTGCTTAGCCGACGACATTCACCCCAATCCAGGACCAAACTTCTCTTCAACAAACCACCTCAGCACCAACAACAAATCCACCAGTAAATACCTCAAATTCCTCACCGTCAAGCTCAAAGCTTAAAAAATAAATTAACCCTCTTTCATGACTGGCTCAGTCACAACTTACCTGACATTGTAGCCATTTCTGAAACCTGGCTAAAACCTCACATAAGTGACTCTGAATTCCTTCCCCCTGGATTTCATTCTCTCCAATCTGACCGCCTAAGTAGAAGAGGTGGTGGTGTAGCTTTAATCTACTCCAACCACTTGTCCATCACTCCTTACCCTAATCCCATCCATTCTTTCAATAATGCTAAACTTGTAACTGGCCTACTAAAAATAAACAACCATAAAAGCATCTGCATCATTTCCCTCTATATTCCTCCTGGTAACAACACCAATACCCTGGAAGACATCCTCTCCTGGACCTCCTCTAACATTAAGCTAGAAACCTACATTATGGGAGATGTAAATATTGACTGGGAGAAAAATCATTAACCCTAATCTCACCATAACAATCAACCTATTTAACTTCACTCAACTTACTAACTGCATTACTAGACCTAACAAAACCAACGCCCCAGGCTCCATACTTGACTGGATCCTAGTATCTCATCCTAACAAAGTCATAAAATCTGGTGTCATTCCTGACCCATTAGGAGACCACCTCCCTGCCTTCACCTTTCAAGCTACACCCACTTCCCCACACTCCCACCAGTACTTTCATACTTGTAACCTATCTAACTTTAACCCTACTACTTTCTCTGACTCCCTTAAGCTAACTAACTGGAACCACCTAAAAACTCTACCATTAGACGCAGCTGTTGACTATTTCAGTTCAACATTCGTAACTGTCCTCAACTCCCTAGCTCCAATAAGAACAAAAAGAGTTAAAACAAAGACCACCCCATGGCTCACCAAAGATACCAAAAAGATTATGCTACAAAGGGATAAAACCTGGAAAGCCTACCTCCAATATAAACAGCCAGAGATCTTACTTAAATATAAACAGCTGAGAAACCTCACCAAAAACAAGTCATTAGAGATAAAAAGTCTTACTACATTAAACTACAAGTAAATCATGCAAAAAACCCCAAACAATTCTGGAACTCTATTAATTCCCTCCATAGGCCAGGTACAAAAAACAACCCCTGTCCTGACACCAGCAAATCTAACCTTGAAATTGCCTCAGTATTCAATACCTTCTTCACCTCTTCTATCACTGAGCTAACCAAGACCTTTACCAACAATAACCCACCACCCCTCCCTGCTCAATCTTCCCCTCCCTCCTCTCCCCCCTTCTTTTGAATGCAAACCCATCTCCACCAATCTAATAAAGAAACTTCTCTGTAAACTAAAGCCTTGCTCCAATGCCCCTGACAGCATTCCTTCCTCCTTCCTAAAAATAGCCTCAGACGTTATTGCTCTGCCTATCAGCATCCTGCTCAATAAATCACTACTTGAATCCTATGCATGCAAACTATGGTGTACTGCATTTATTCTTCCACTCCACAAGGGTGGCAAAAACTGTAATGTCTCCAATTTCTGCCCCATAGCTATCCACTCCCCAATCTCCAAAATTCTTGAAAAATGCATCCACCTGCAGCTCTTGCCATTCCTTACCAAACACCAGCTACTGTCTCCTACCCAACACGGCTTCCGCCCAGGACACAATACCAACTCTGCCCTTCTCTCCTTCTTACATTCTGTCAATTTAGCCCGTGACTCTGGTAATATGGTATCCTTTGTTCTGCTGGACTTATCTAAAGCTTTTGATACCATCTCCCATACCCACCTTCTAAACCATCTCTCTAATCTCAACATTTCCCAAAAATCTCTTTCCTGGTTCTCCAGCTATCTTTCAGACAGGTCCCAAGCTGTGAAATGGGGACAGGCCACCTCCACTTTCCTTCCCACCCCCACTGGAGTACCTCAAGGTTACGTACTTGGACCATAGCTATTCAATATCTTTATTAATGACTTCCACAAAGCCATACCTAATACCAAAATTGTGCAATACGCTGACGATTCCACTTTGATCTGCTGCGCCACTAACCTAACAGAGCTCCAATTTCTGACACAAACTGCCTTCTCAACCACTGAAAACTGGATGCTCCAAAATCACCTCTCACTAAATACCAACAAAACTAAGATCCTTCTATTCTCTCCCTCAAACTCCTCCCCTCTTGATAAAACTCACTTCAAATTAACAGCCTTAACAACTCCACTATTGAAGTTGTACTCTCTGCCAAACTTCTTGGTGTCACCATTGATGATCACCTAAGATTTAACACTCATATCCAGCTAAACATCATGAAAACACACATAAAATTTGGCCTACTTTACAGAAACAACTACTTCCTCTCCCCTACCAACAGACTAACTCTCGCCACAACCTATCTCCTTCCCTCTCTACTGTATGGTGCTCCTCTGCTCACTAATTTATCTTCCACACTTACCTCCAAACTGGAAGTATGTTACAACAAAGTCTCCAGATTTTCCACCACTGCCAAATCCTCCTCTCATCACTGCACCTCCCTTCACTCATTAAACTGGCTTGAACTCCCCAATCAACTTGACTTTCTCCAAATCACCACAGTCCACAAATTATTGTTCCAACCCACTAACTGCCCACCATTCAATATACTACAACCATATACCCCCCTCAGACCCCTTAGATCTACCCACCAAAACTTGATCACCGTTCAAAAACACAAGCGCCCAGCTGATGAGCTTCTGTTATCGGTTTCCCTAGCTAAAAAATGGAATGCTCTGCCCTCCACACTGAGGACCTGTGACAACCTTAATAACTTTAAAACTCAACTTCATTCCTACCTCTTTCTAAACAGGAGATGCAACTGTACTCTTCAACCCATAACTCTCAAGCTCTCCTCCCCCTTTACTCCTGGATAACCTTCTTACCTTCCTAACCTCACTCTCAAATGTAGATTGTATATGTAACTAAACAGTAAAATCTAGCTATTATGCTATATGCCTGTCTTTTTTTCCTGAACAAAACTGTAATTCTTTGTTTTTTCTTTTTTTAATGCAACCTGTTGTTTGTAATGCAAACTGTCTTTGAAATTATTCATGTAAGTAAACTTTGTGTTGTTGAGCTTTTCTCCCCAGGCCTCCACTGAAAACAGGCCCCCCGAGCCCAGTGGACCTCCCTGATCATCAAAACTGGAATAAATAAATAAATAACTAAATAATAAATAAACTAAAGGAAATTTTAAAAATGTACTTGATTTTGGAACTTAGTCCTCATGGTTTGTAGGTGTACAGTAGGCTAATGACCCCAGGGTCCTTTTTAACCCTAGCCATGTTTCTCAACTATATCTGCCAAGCATAGCTGGCCTTAGGTATAGGCCAACTAGGCAGCCACCTAGGACACCGCTCTAGCAGGGGTACTTTTCCAGTAATCTGGATGGTGTAGGTATGCCAGGTTTGAGGAACCAGGTAGTGTAGGGGGTGCTGGGCAGCCCTTTTGCATAGGGCACCAGTTGGCCAAAGGCCAGTCCTGCTGCCAAGTTTTGGTAAGCTAAGGTTATTTAAAGGAGTATACTAAGCTTTGGGGCGTGGGGGGGGCAAGCATTTATAAGATGTCTTTGTCTATTTTTGGGATAGGTGCCAAATAAATGGAAAGAAACATGGCCTGAAAAATAGAAACATTGTAACCTATAATAAGAATACACACATCTAGAGCTGCAGAGGTAACTAACAAAACTGAATCTTCACTCATTCATATGTAAGCAGGTCATGCCTAGTAGGAATCAATGTCTTATTAATACAACCAGGCAGCACAAGAGCTACACCATTTGCAAATGGAGTGAATCTATGAAACAAAGAGCGTAAACTTGTCACTACAGCACAGCCTTAAACTCTGTGGTATACTGACGCATAATATTAACACAAGCAATAAATGTTCGAGCAACACAACACAGTACACAAGTATCTTATTAAGTTAGTG
Source organism: Protopterus annectens (assembly GCF_019279795.1). Lineage (NCBI taxonomy): Eukaryota > Metazoa > Chordata > Ceratodontiformes > Protopteridae > Protopterus > Protopterus annectens. The sequence continues at coordinate 679,401,991 of NC_056751.1, read as the reverse complement.
AGGCTGTCAGACACTTCAGTACTAATTTCCTCAACAGACCTGCTTCTAGTGTTCCAATAATGCACTTAGAGAAAAGGCACACAGAGGAAGTTTTTTTCTAACAACTCAAAACTTCATTCCGACTACTCAATAGAAGGCAAGTTGAACAATTTGGAGAACAAACAAAACCCTCAAAATATTAACTGTGCTAAAATGTGTGATATCCATTTAACAATATGTGAAGTCTATTATTCCAAAATATTGTAATTTTTTTTACTTCTGATACGTATTAACTGATGAATATATAAACAGTTAACTATGTGCAAAAACAAAATACTTTAAAATGCTGTGTTATAAAACTACTTTATTAAGACAACTAAATAAAAATAATTTTATAGAACAGTTGAAGAAACACAAGAAAACAAAGAAGTAGTACATTCCCATTTCAAAATAAATGGAACTCCAGTTGGTGTGAACAAATGTGTTAGGATTCTAAAAATTAGGATTGTCTTAAGCTCTTAATAATAAATGTTCATCTATTTTCTCAGGTCATTTGGTGCTCCTTACAATCTCGATAAAGCTTTGCCTCATGATTAAGAGATTACAAACATTTAGTCCTACTCTAATCTCCCAAATCTACCATCTTTGAAATGAAAGTTATTTTTTGGTTTTGACTGAGCCTTGAGCAAAGATGGGAAGGGGAATGCACTTCCACCAATATCTGCTTTGATCCTGCAGGATTAAGGAAAATAATAAAAATGTATGTCCTGCATTCCACAATGCAGAAACTCACAAAATGACTCACCCTGGCTTTTTCTGACCTTAGACCTCTCATGCATATGTTACATACATTGCAGCTTTATTCAGGATTATAGTTTGGCCCACAACCAGAGGCATTTCATGGTCAAATGGGGTCCAAGGCAGGGTAATAAACTGGGACCTCCCCAGAGCAGCCCTTCCTGCAGAAACCCCCTGCCCCCCCCCCCAGCAGTCCTCTTCCCCAGACATGCCAGTGTTCCATTACATGGCTATTTTTCCAAAGTTACCATAAATACAGTTCAAACTTATCAGTGTGCATACTGTTTTCTTATTTACTTCTACAATGATTACAGATATTGAAATAAAACATTGATAGCCACTTGCTAAACAAATAATACAGTCTCACAATGAAAACAGACTTAGCATGAGCAGTAAACTTATATGCCTTTGAAAGTCACATTCATTGAAATGGCATCAAAACCCACATTCAAAGGACATGCATCTAGCCAGTAGAGAATTAAGTTTACCTTTGGACTGTTTTCAAACCATAGGCTCCTTGCACACATTTTAGGGCCATGCATCTATGTATGTGTTCTTTGATTCATCTTCCTGATTGTATTAAATTATATTCCTTTTATAATAGAGCACCACTTGTTAGAATGTGTTTTAAAATCTTTTGTTTTGAACATGATTCTGGCAAGCAATGAAACAAAATGTATAAACCAATAATGACAAAACTAACCATTTCAGAACATTTCAACCTTAAAAGGCCACTCAGGCTTCTGTCATTACAACCCACCAGTAACAGTCAATAAGCACAATCTCTAATGCCACATTAAAGAAATCTGTAACTAATAAAGATGTTGCTATTGGCAAACAACTTTAGATTGCAGTGTTTCATCTACAAATTCAGTGCCTACAACCCTTAAAGAATTAATTGCCTATGTTACATTAAAAAAATGGTAAGTTGGCAATATTGCAATAGGAATTGACTGACAAGTCGACAACAAGTTCATAGTTACTAGATATCTCATACAAAAGAAGGCACAATCAGGAGTGTAGTACCCCCCCCCCTTAAAATCCACCAGATAATCAACAATCAAAAGGACACTGAAATATCAGCTCTCCATCTACATTGTGTAGGAGTAAAATCTACAGTCTTCTGCACCAAAGGCAATTATACTACTAACACTGTTTACAAATTCTACAGCACAGATAGGGACTGCCATTTGCTAAACAAAACTGTTAGTTGCACTTTGAAAACAGACTTAGCATGAGCAACAGTAAACCTTTCTTTCTTTGAAATTCACAATTCCATGGAAATGCACTGAAACTCATAATCCCTACAAAATGCTCTGAAACTCAAACTCACAATTCCATCAGCAGTCTGGTAGCTGATGTAGAGGATTCAGGCTCTTGTTTCCACTGAAACTCACAATTCCTTCAGCAGTCTGGTAGTTGGTGTAGAGGATTCAGGCTCTTATTTCCACTGAAACTCACAATTCCTTCAGCAGTCTGGTAGATGATGTAGAGGATTCTGGCTCTTGTTTCCACTGAAACTCACAATTCCTTCAGCAGTCTGATAGTTGGTGTAGAGGATTCAGGCTCTTATTTCCACTGAAACTCACAATTCCTTCAGCAGTCTGGTAGATGATGTAGAGGATTCAGGCTCTTGTTTCCACTGAAACTCACAATTCCTTCAGCAGTCTGGTAGTTTGTGTAGAGGATTCAGGCTCTTGTCTCCTGCAGCCAAGTTACAGGGTCAAACCAGATTGTTAACTGACCAACCTGCCCCCCCCCCCCGAACTAGGGCGCTACATACCATACTTCCATTCCTCTCAACCTCTTAGAATAACAAATCAAATCCTAAAATAATGGGGATACAATAGCACAAAAATAGGGACAGATTTTAAATATTGCTCTTTTTAACTTAGAAAGTTGCTAGAATAACAGGATTTGTGTTAGCATGCATTTTTTGAAGGATATGAAGTCTGAAGCTTACATACATGTCATTATTTAGTGACTTCAATCCTCTGATTTGCCAAAAAAACACAACTTTTATGAGAAGCAGACCAAAACTATTAGGCTAAATCTGAACAGTTCAGAGGTATGTTAAATGTGGACACACACACACACACACACACACACACACACACACACACACACACACACACACAAGCACACACATACATGCACACACCTTCTCTCTGTTCTCTCATACACACACATACCTACTTTCTCTCTGCTCGCTCACTCACATACACACACTCACTTACTCACACACTCACTCACACATACTCAAACCGTAATGGTTAGTTTAAATTCCACATAAATGTGTGAAATGTGTTTACATCTGCATTGGCGTGTGTAAATGTGCGTGACACGCATGATCTTCCCTAAAGGAGAAGATACTGCAGTGTTAAGAATTACTTTTTTTTTTTTAAATATGTGTTGAAGCTTCCTGGCCAGAGTGGGCCCCTGTAGGCACTGTGACCTAGTGCTGGATTCAGCTCAGCCCATATGAGCTTTTGGTGGTATGGTGATATTCAGACTTTTAGTCCTGATCTGGATGCAACCAACTCAAGACCAAAAATGGCTTTTGTTATAACCCTAGTGTTTGTACTGCTAATGGGGGACCTTTAGCTCCCCTAACCCCCCCCCCCGGTAAATCTGCCAATGTCTGATATCTATCTATCTATGCATATATTGATTTATCTCGGTAGCAGGCTAGCTATCTTTCTATAATATCGATAACTTCAGATGCTTAGTACATAACTCTTGTTTTCTTTGCTGAATACTCTGTTTCCTCATTTTTGCCTACTCACATATATGTATGGGCAACATTTCCTCCATTGATATGGCTTCCTGGTGATGCAGTGAATGACTGTGAAATGTTGTTAGTTGTTCTATTTATCAAAATTTTAAGAATTTGGATGAATGGAACATTATGTACATGTGGGTAAGGTAAGTGTAGAATTGGGAAGCTAATATCAAAACTTTCAGATATTCTGAACGTTTCTTCATTGGGGGAGTTGGTTGTCCAACTATAGGCAGTTTGGTGAAAAAGTATGGGTTAAGTAAGAGGATGGATTTAGTGTGTGTGTGTGTGTGTGTGTGTGTGTGTGTGTGTGTGTGTGTGTGTGTGTGTGTGTGTCAAAGCTGTCTTGTTTAATGGTGTCATTGTGGAAAGGATTTTTGAAAGGTAAGGTATATGGTTAGGGTCAAAGTCAAGGTGAGAGTTAGGGTTAATAGACTTTAGTAATGTGGTGCAGGGGGAGAGGAAAAATTTTACCTCTCACAAACCCTTTTCATAACACTGTCACTGTTCGGTCAAATTATATTTGAACATGTAGAGGGTCTTTGGTGATCAGGCTGCAAAAGAAAACTGTCGGTTTCCGTTTGCAATTTTTTAAATCTTTTTGTTGTGTTAATTTTCGAAATCCTAGTATTGATTAATTCAGTCTTGATGCTTTTGAGTTTTGATAAATATATACAGAGAGAAAGAGAGAGAAAGAGAAACAGAGTGTAGATACGCAGGCATATTGTGACCATCATACTGCAGTTTGTGATTTTAATGACAGAAATCACAAATCAGCCCTTCTTTGTGAATACTATGAATGTTCAAGGAGAAGAGTACCCCTGCTTGTCTCAAGTGATAGGACTTGGTGTACCCCTGCTTGTCTCAAGTGATAGGACTTGGTGTACCCCTGCTTGTCTCAAGTGATAGGACTTGGTGTACCCCTGCTTGTCTCAAGTGATAGGACTTGGTGTACCCCTGCTTGTCTCAAGTGATAGGACTTGGTGTGCCCCTGCTTGTCTCAAGTGATAGGACTTGGTGTGCCCCTGCTTGTCTCAAGTGATACGACTTGGTGTACCCCTGCTTGTCTCAAGTGATAGGACTTGGTGTACCTCTGCTTGTCTCAAGTGATAGGACTTGGTGTACCCCTGCTTGTCTCAAGTGATAGGACTTGGTGTACCCCTGCTTGTCTCAAGTGATAGGACTTGGTGTACCCCTGCTTGTCTCAAGTGATAGGACTTGGTGTACCCTGCTTGTCTCAAGTGATAGGACTTGGTGTACCCCTGCTTGTCTCAAGTGATAGGACTTGGTGTACCCCTGCTTGTCTCAAGTGATAGGACTTGGTGTACCCCTGCTTGTCTCAAGTGATAGGACTTGGTGTACCCCTGCTTGTCTCAAGTGATAGGACTTGGTGTACCTCTGCTTGTCTCAAGTGATAGGACTTGGTGTACCCCTGCTTGTCTCAAGTGATAGGACTTGGTGTACCCCTGCTTGTCTCAAGTGATAGGACTTGGTGTACCCCTGCTTGTCTCAAGTGATAGGACTTGGTTCAGATTATCATTGGGAGTGGGTATGGTATCTTCTTTGTATCTATAGTTGCACAATGACAATTGTCACTGCTCTTTATAAGATTATACCATTAGTGACTTTCACTACTGTGTTTTCAGCAGGCTGACATGTCTTTACTTGCTTAAACAACCAGTTGACATGCTCTGAGTTTTTTCAGATGATAAGGGATTGTCTCGGCTAGACCCCTCATTTATATCTAATATAACTGCTCTCTGATGTCATTGCCTGTATTTAACACTTGTTATTATCAAATTACTTGTTGAAAACAAGGTGGGGTTCCTAAAAGTGCTAGATGGCATTTGATTTCTGCAAAGCTGAGGAATGAATCTTCATGTATTGATAAATATGTTAGTTCTTAAACTGCTATTTTCAAATTCCACACATTTCTTCCTTATCCATTTACTAGTTCAGTGGTCCGAAGCAATGCATGCATTTAAGCATAGCAGGAGACAGCTGAGCTAGTATGAAAATGAAACAAACATTTGCTTTTCTCATCCTGGGCTCATCCATCTTAATTTTTCATTGCAGCCCGAGAATTAAGTTTCCAAGTAGGTTCCCTATATTACTGCTCAGCCTTGAAGACACTGTTCTCTGTCCTATACTTTAGTTTGCTTTCATTCTTAGTAGCTCATTTGCTATGTTTAGTTCTCAGGTTTAACCTTCAGCCATAAGGGAAAGGTGAAACACTGTCTTACTCATCTCCTGGGACAAGACCTGCACCGCTGAAATAAAACAGCTAGCAGAAATATAATGCTAGTCAGCATTCTTTTCAGAGCTAAAACTGGTAGCAAATCGATGCAGTATTTTTAACAATGTTTCTGTTTTCTGCCTTCCCTCTGCTTTGCCTAATTTTAGTCTGTCTTGCAGTAATCCATCTGATACAGTGAGAACATTCAAGTCAGGTAATGGTGTCATCAAAACAGCCCCCCTCTAAAACAACATATTGTTGTATTATCTATAATTTTGTGGCCTGCAATGTAAGCATCATACATTGTTCACACTGTAGACTAAGGGATTACTGGTGCAAAAATAGTAAAAAGGAGAGAATCTGAACAAAATTAACTATGTTTGTGTGCGAGCGTGCTTGTGTGCATGCATATGTGTATGTGTGTGTATCCATATGCAGCAGAGAACAAACAAATGCTTAAAAAAGCCTGCTGAAGTGATGTTGTATTCCAGTGGTGCACTAGTTTTCTCAGAATACTGCATGGGAATAAAAAATATGAATGATGACATATAATGCATGTGATGTTAGAATGTGAGTGAAGCACACTGATAATGCCAAATAATGTTCTGCAGCTTCTGAGGTCAAAGCACTCTTCAAAAAGGAACTAAAACGTTACTGCACTACAACACAACCAGAAGAATTGTACTCGAGAATTGTATTACTAGAACAAAATTACTGCACTTTCATGACAGACTATACTGTTTGCTGTCTGAACATTCCTGTGCTACTCCAGTGATGTGAGTGAGATGTCTAGAAAACATTCCATTTCTAGATTCATGATTTCACCAGTAATGATCCATGACAAATTATTTTCTAGTAAACTGATATCTGAATATCCTTGTATATGATAGTGGTCAGAGGATTGTCATACAAGCATAGTAATAGTATACTTGTAATGACACCTGTAGTAATCTCAGATTACTGAGGAATTAATCTGCAACAAAGCCAGATTGCTACTGCTGTATGACAATTGTGTTTCAACAATTTGGAAAGGTAACAATGCTGTCACAATGTAGCTGTTATTATAGCACAGATGTGAGAGTACGATTACAGCTGAGTAAACATATTAGAAGGGTGCTGCAGCCCAAAGGCGTTGTTAGACTTTTTATGTCCACATTCAATTTTATGCATGTTTTGTTATACCTTGTTTTGCTTTAAACTTACTCTTGGATAACTAGAATCTGTGTTTCTGTTCTTCTGTGGATTTAAAAAAGATCCTTTGGCATGCTTATCCAAATATAAATGCAGCTGTGCAGAGCAGTACAATTAAAAGATACACTACTGTGTCCAAATGACTCAGTGGAGTAAAACCAACTTCAGTCTAAAATAAAAAACATGCTTCCATATAACCAGAGGAAAATCCATTCCAAAACTTGTTCAATGTTTTGTCTTATTTATGTCGAAGATTTTATGAGAATAAAATTACCACAGAAAAATGTTTTTTAAATAAAGTTTTCTGAGATAAAATATGGGTATTATTTAGATAGGCACATAGAGAGAGAGGTAGGCAGGCAGAAAGATATGCACATGCATATATACACAAATACATATTTACATACATACATGCACAGACACCAACATATAGATAAAAATGATAGCCTACGTTAGCCGTTGTTCTATAGTCAGTCATTTACTCTCAGATATCACCTTTCACGTATGACATTGTTCAAGGAATATATTTCCATAATAGGATCCATATCTTTTTTTTTTCCACTGGGTACAAAGCTAAAACACTATTAGTACATCAGAACAAGATGTCAGTACATTTAAGTTTTAATACTGTCAGTCACTAGCAGAAACTGATTGTCTGAAAGTCCTACTGACTAGATATATTATCCCCCCTTTGAACAGATGGAGAATTCTATGCCGTCTATCTTTGATACTGATATATTGGGAGTTTCTTCTGATAATAAGACATTAGCCAGTGTCCCTGCATGTTTTAGACCTAGATGAACTGTAATTCCCATTTCATCTCTTTGTTAAAATATCTCTTGGGGCCAGTCTTGGATCTCTCTAGGCACATTTCTGATTGCAGATACAGTTTCTGTATTTGCCACACCCACTATGAGACATACTACTCTTATGCAAATGTTCCAGTTTCTCCTCTGAAACCTTTCATTTTCAGTATAAATAGCAGTCGTAGCTTCTCACACGTCTTCACATTTGCACCTTCTGGCCACTTCTCCTTCTTTTAAAGAAAGCATGCAACTTTCTCTTTGGTCATTTAATTTATTTGTCTAGACTGATTTTATTTCAATTTCTATTATGAATGACTTTAACTATTAAGTAAGTGATGCAGGATTTCATTTTTTATTCTATGACCAGTCAGTCAATAACATGGCAAAAGATCTAGACCTTGCAGTGAAGTATTCTTCTACTCTAATAAATCTAAGTGCAACATATTGTTTCTCCTTGACATTCTTAGAAGTGTTTTTGACAAACAGTCCTCTTCATTTGACTATTAGATTGTGGATACTTAGGGCAAGAGGCCACATGTTGAAACTCCCAATTACCTGAACATTTCTTATATTACATAGGATCATAGGAGGTTACTAGGCTAATGGTCATGGTGCCCTTAAAAGCCTAGCCAAGAGTTTATCTCCAAAAATAAACCTCAGTCAGCACCTGTCACCCCTGTCAGTGAGGGACACAGGTGGAACTCATGGGACACATTTGGGGCTTGCACAGTAGGAAGCACTCTGCACATAGGAACATGCAAGGCTGAACCAAATCCTAAATTAGACATGAGTAGCCAGCATGTGGGAAGAAAGGGCACAAAATATCAAACGACCATTGGATTAAGCCAAAAGGCTAAATCCTTTTATTGTCCATACCGGTTTCGGCCACAAAGCCTTCATCAGTGGAACAGAATCACAAAGCAAAAAACACACAATCCTACCTAAATAGACCTCCCCACCAATAGAAAAATAGCCCTGCCCACTGTAACACAAAAGTCACCCCTTCCATAGTATACAAATACTAATAGTAAAAAATGACATGTGAATACATCAGCAACAGTCTATAGAGATCCTATGTATATATTCACCAAAACATGATAATTTCCAATAGAGAAAAAAGATAGAACCATACATACCTAATCTAGGCAAAAAAGGTTCCATAAAACATATAATACAAAATGCAACATTACAAATGGTCATTAAGTCCAGGAGGGAATAATCCCCCCCAAGTCAATGATCCAATATTTTTCTGTTTTGTTTAGAATGCTGTGCCACCCCTGTTTGTTGTTTCTGTTCCCAATAATTCTGTCAATAATCATGAAATGGAATTCCGCATTAGAATGTATCATACAATGTCTATATAATGCATTGGTTTTACGCTTGTTATGAATATCACTACGATGTTCAGACATTCGTGTTCTAAGTGCACGTGACATCTGACAAATATAAAAGGATGAACATTTACATGTGGCCAAATAGATAACCCAATCGGTCCAAAAATTCCCAAAGAACTTCATATCATAAACTTTGCTGGTGTTTTTGCTACTAAATTATTTGAGTTTACTGACATATCGGCATGATGAACAATGTCCACAGGGAAACATACCAATCAGATTATCCCCGGATACTGTTAGTTGTTTATAAATAGCACCCCCACTGCCGGTGTGTTTAAAATGGGAAAAGTGGGACCCCAAAGTTTTACCCTTCCTGAATGAAAACTGACATGTGGTCCCTAATACTGTCCTAAGGTCATCATTAGCCAATAGAATATTCCAGTGTGTATGTATAGTGTCTCTAAGTGTGTTAATATTATGCCTATAGGTGGTTACAAACTTAATGGTGTCAGCAGGGTCTGAACAAGTTTTGATTTTATATTCCAGTAGAGAATCCTTATCCTGACAACTGGCCCAATTGCTAGCTGATATAATGTCAAATTCCCTGTATCCCCTATTTCTGAACCTGTCACAAAGCTCTTGGCATGATCGATCATAATCCTGCATGGTGGAACTAATTCTCTTCATAAGGAGAAATTGAGATTTGGGTATGTTGTGGATGGTATGGCTAGGATGTAAACTAGTGACATGGAGCAAACTATTGTACTGGGAGCATTTGCGGAATACTCTAGTACTTAGAGTATTGTCCACATTCCTCCGAACATTGACATCCAGAAAATTTATTTTTCGTTCAGGTATCGAACAAACTCATCCAAATAATCTACATCAGCCCGCCACACCATCCAGCAATCATCCAGATATCTTCACCAAATGTCAATTTCATCCAAATAAAGATTATGTGAAGAGTCATAAATGAGATGTTATTCCAGGATGGCCATGAACAGATCTGCATAAATTGGTGCAAAAGAAGCACCCATGGCCATGCCCTGTATTTGCCAGTAGCATTCTCCATGGAAATAAAAAATATTCTTCATAAATACATGTTCCACCATGCATAATTGTAATGTATTAAAGCCTGCAGAATACAAATTGGCACATTCCAACCAAAATTGTAGGGCGTCAAGACCGGCCCAATGGAGGACGTTGGTATACAGGGCCTTAACATCAAGGGTGCAAAGCAACCACCCAGGTTCCAATTGTATATCTGATAGAATTTTCAAAAACTGTGTGGTATCCTGTAATCATGCCCTGATAAGAGTCAAAAGGGGTTTAAGAAACTTGGTCAAAAATGCTGAGAGAGGTCCAGTCAAGAAACCAATCCCAGAAACTATAGGTCAACCTGGAGGTTTGGTTAGGGATTTATGAATTTTTGGTAAGAGGGTCCCTTACAGTGAGATGAGTATTGGTCATTTCACTGATGATACCTTTTTCTACCACCTGACTCAAAAATTAATCAATATCACACTTAAAGTTTTTTGTTGGATCCAGGGACATAACCATATAATGCTGAGGGTTGGACAACTGACCCTTACCCTCTTCCAGATAATAATCTGTATCCATTATGACTACTGCCCCTCCTTTATCCGCTGGTAAAATAACCACACTATGGTTATTCTTAAGCTGACCTAATGCTTCATTTTGCCCAGTAGTGAGATTATGACCCAGTACCAAGAAACCCCCCATGTTAAAGTGTAAATCCCTGAGGACAGCCTGCAAAAAGATAGAAACATGTTTATTCATCGGAGGCTGAAAGTCCGACCTGTGAAATCTAAAATCATTAGATCTTTGAGAATTATCACCAGAGAAAAACAACTTAAGATTGACTCTACGGCAAAAATCATATAAATCAGATGCCATAGTACTTTCATCCACAAAGAAACCGGGCACATAGTTCAAGCCTTTATTAAGGAGTTGCTTCTGCTCTTCTGTTAAAATTACACTGGAAATATTCAAAACATTTTGACAGTTATTGCTTAATGTGTCATCAGAGTCTGTAACAACCCCTTGACTGTAATTATTCCTGTTCCTATTCCTATGTAATAAAGGCTTGAACTATGTGCACAGTTTCTTTGTGGATGAAAGTATTATGATAGCTGATTTATATGATTTTTGCCATAGAGTCAATCTTAAGTTGTTTTTCTCTGTTGATAATTTTCAAAGATCTAATGATTTTAGATTTCACAGGTCGGACTTTCAGCCTCCGATGAATAAACATGTTTCTATCTTTTTGCAGGCTGTCCTCAGGGATTTACACTTTAACATGGGGGATTCCTTGGTACTGGGTCATAATCTCACTACTGGGCAAAATGAAGCATTAGGTCAGCTTATGAATAACCATAGTGTGGTTATTTTACCAGCGGATAAAGAAGGGGCAGTAGTCACAATGGATACAGATTATTATCTGGAAGAGGGTAAGGGTCAGTTGTCCAACCCTCGGCATTATATGGCTATGCCCCTGGATCCAACGCCAAACTTTAAGCGGGAAATTGATTCATTTTTGAGTCAGATGGTAGAAGAAGGTATCATCAGTGAAATGACCAAAACTCATCTCACTGTAAGGGATCCACAAAAACAGATTTTGTACCTCTTACTAAAAATTCATAAATCCCTAACCAAACCTCCAGGTCAACCTATAGTTTCTGGGATTGGATCCGTGACTGAACCTCTCTCAGGATTTTTGACCCAGTTTCTAAAACCCGTTTTGACTCTTATCAGGGCATGATTGCAGGATACCACACAGTTTTTGAAAATTCTATCAGATACACAATTGGAACCTGGGTGGTTACTTTGCACCCTTGATGTTTAGGCCTTGTATACCAACATCCCCCACTGGGCCAGTCTTGAGGCCCTATAATTTTGGTTGAAATGTGCCAATTTGTATTCTGCAGGCTTTAATACATTGCTGTTATGCATGGCGGAACATGCATTAACAAAGAATATTTTTTATTTCCAGGGAAAATACTACTGGCAAATACAGGGCATGGCCATGGATGCTTCTTTTGCACAGATTTATGCAGATCTGTCCATGCCCTTCCTGGAAGAACAACTCATTTATGACTCTTCACATAATTTTTATTTGGATGAATTGACATTTGGCGAAGATATCTGGATGATTGCTGGATGGTGTGGTGGGCTGATGTAAATTATTTGGATGAGTTTGTTCGATACCTGAACGAAAATAAATGGGGCATTGAATTTACTCTCAACATGGATGTTGATGAAAATAATTTTCTGGATGTCAATGTTCGAAGTAATGTGGACAATACTCAAAGTACTAGAGTATTCCGTAAATACCCCCAATACAATAGTTTGCTCCATGCCACTAGTTTACATCCTAACCATACCATCCGCAACATCCCCAAATCTCAATTTCTCCGTATGAAGAGAATTAGCTCCACCATGCAGGATTATGATCTATCACACCAAGAGCTTTGTGACAGGTTCAGAAATAGGGGATACAGGGAATTTGACATTATATCAGCTAGCAATTGGGCCAGTTGGCAGGATAGGGGTTCTTTATTGGAATATAAGACCAAAACTAGAGCAGACCCTGCTGACACCATTTGTTTGTAACCACCTATAGGCGTTACATTAATACTCTTAGAGACACTATACATATGCACTGGAATATTCCATTGGCTAATGATGACCTTAGGACAGTATTAGGGAGCACATGTCAGTTTTCATTCAGGAAGGGTAAAACATTGGGGTCCCACTTTTCCCATTTTAAACACACCGGCAGTGGGGGTGCTATTTATAAACAACTAACAGCATCCGTGGATAATCTGATTGGTATGTTTCCCTGTGGACATTGTTCATTGTGCCGATTTGTCAGTAAACTCAAACAGTTTAGTAGCAAAAACACCAGCAAAGTTTATGATATGAAGTTCTTTGCGAATTGTGGGACCGATTGGGTTATCTATTTGGCCTCATGTAAATGTTCATCCTTTTATGTTGGTCAGACATCACGAGCACTTAGAGCACGAATGTCTGAACATCGTAGTGATATTCAAAACAAGCATGAAACCAATGCATTATATAGACATTGGGCCGGATTTACGAAAGCTTGCACAGAGTGCAAGAAGAGCGTAGGAGTTCACGCTGGCAATATGTCTGCCGTGCGATCCAGGTACAGCCGGCAGGGGCATGTACGAGAGCTGCTAAAGCTACTCTTGCACAGACAGCGTCATGCTATGCAAATTACCTCATTTGCTGCTGAAAGCTATGCAAATGAGGTAAATTTGCGATCCAGGAAACACTAACCTGTCCGTGGAACATTAGTGTTAACTGCAGAAATGTACTCCGTTGGTAAAAGAGTGCATTTCTGCAAATAGCTAAACAGAGCTATGACAGCTCCAAGTAAAGGATGCATACAGTTGAGGAAGCATGCCAATGGCCAAATATAAGGCCATTGGCATTTTAAAATGTTTAAAAATATAAAAATGTAACTTTTTTCCCCCGATCTCCGATGTTTAAGCATAGCGCAGCACTGCGCAAATGTGCGGCGCTTATAAAAACAAGAAAATAATTAAAAAAGGCAAAAATAGGCATTTTCACTAAAAAGCTTATTCTGTCATGACAGGTGAATGGCAGGCTGAAGACAACATGGCCACTGAGTAGTGGTTGCTAAGGGGGAAGCTCAGTGTGAGAGATGTAACCATGCATTAGTAGGCAATCCTATGCAAATGAGGGTAAGGATAGTGAATCCCAATTTTCCCCTGCATGTGAGGCATGTCCCAAGAGTGTAAGAGTAGGAGTAGGTGAGCAGTAGAGTAGAATATAGATGACATCATGAGGGTGTGTGTCAGACAGGCTGTAAGCTAATTGGAGCAAAGTGGCTTATGTTTGTTTTGAGTTGCTCAGGATTGCAAGAGGCATGCCTATAGTTGTCCTATTTGAAAACCTCAAACCAAAGGTGCACACTGTTAAAAGATAGGAAACTCATTGCAAACATACACACAGCATGTGTGGCGTGTTCGTTTTTTTTGTTTAGTGGCCTTCCCCAGGCAGAAACAGAAGTAAAAACCAACTTGAATTTTCACACACCTATATATAGTATACATATATATATATATATATATATATATATATATATATATATATATATATATATATATATATATATATATATATATATATATGCCCATGGTGGGCATGCTCACACACTTAAACAAATTTAGCAAATGTCAGTCAACAACATACTGAAAGGTCACACTGGACATGCTCACACGCAAATAAACGAAGCAAATGTCAGTCAACAACATACTGAAAGGTCATACTGGACATGCTCACACACTTAAACAAACAAAGCAAATTTCAGTCAACAACATACTGAAAGGTCATACTGAGCATGCTCTCACACTTAGGCCATGTCTGAGTACAGCAGTGGGCCACACATATCTGGCAGTTGCAGTTCTTACTCCAGACACATATCACTATTCACCAATCCTGCCTTGCGCACACAGTGATATGAAAACAGACCCATATAATATAGTGGACCCCTGTCATAATCAAACTATGTAATACAAGTACTTAAGTTGTTCAAAGAAAGTGAAAATCCAAAGAAGATCAATAAATCTCTGATCAGTATCATCAAGAAACAATGAGCACTCCTAACATTATCCAAACCATGTTCTGGCAAAAATATTGCCAAAGAGTCCATAGAAAATCATGAAGCTTTCTTTAGCTATGTCATAAATATCAATGTAAACTCGTATCTGTTCTGAGTCAGTGAAAAGTGTAAATGAATACATGTACATGACTGACATTGTCAACATCTTGTCAGACAGGTTCATACATATTTTCCCCCCTCTCACTGACAAAAGGGCCCATTACCATACCTGGAGATTGTGAAAAGCCAGAAATCACATATACAATGGCTAAACAGCTCTATCCAAACCTAAAAACATGGTGTCTATGGGATGACATGGTGTCCCTGGCTGTGTCATATGTGAACTCCAAAACAAACAGACCCTGCAACTGAACAGTCTGTTGAGACTCAACCTCTGTACAGGATATAAAACTGTTAAATGGGTTACAGCAACATTTGGCACACTCCACAAGTGTTGGTGCACAACAGACCATGGGAACTATTGTCTTATAAGCCTAATAAACCTGATCTTCAAGGCCATGGAGTCCATCATTATGGAACTCATAAACAGAACTATTGGGAGCCTACAAACACCCAACCCTACCCATTTTGGTTTGGTCAGGAGCAGATCATGGTCCCTAAACCTGCTAGACAGTTTTCAAGGCAGTTACCCAGGACATACATCAATGAAATGAGCTCCACACAGCCTACATAGACCTTGAAAAGCCATTTTCCAACATCCCACACACATGTCGTATCCACAAAATCAACAACCTGTGCATAAACATGTATGTCATCTGATGGATTGCCAATTGGGACACAGATAGATCCCACAAGGTAAGAATTGTGGTCTCCCTGTTGGACTGTAAGCTGGTAACAATTGCTGTCCCTCATGGCTCAGTCCTGGGACCCCTCCTGTCTGGTTTATACTTTTCAGAAATACTGTCAAACAAATGAGGGCTATGGTTAGCAAAGTTTGTGGATGACTGCAAAAAGGTTGTCATAATCGATGTTTGGGACAGCAGAGACATCCTTATAAAGGGTCTCAGTCAGACAGATGTGGTGTCAAAATTATGGCCTCGAGCTACAGTCATACAAATACCACATAGGTGCCAACACCCTAAATATGGAGGAAATAATAAGGGATCTATGGACACATGTGGATAGTCATCTCTACTTTCAGAAACACATTCACAAAGTGGTTAGAAAATCATGCTATGTGTGCCCACAAATTGCCAAAGTCTTTCATGTAGGTCAAAGGAAGTTCCCTCTACTCATCAGTCATCAGACCCATCAGAGAGTACCATAACACACTTGCGATTAATCTGACTAGAAACTTTCAGCAGCTGTAAAGACCACTGATGTACCTCAACAAGAGGATTACTGGCCTCAAACAGTTGCCCCATGCAACAAGACTGAAGTAACTCAATCTGTTCTCTGTTGCATACTGTCTACTCAGGCGATCTCTGCCCAACAGACAGATCCATGTCCAATGCAGAACTGATGTACATGCTCTATCTGAAGTAAACCCAAGCTCACTGTGCCACATGCTCTAGGAATATAATCATCACAACAATAAATAGAACATGTTGGAGGGATACATTACTAACTCGCAGACATCCCTTGCTTTGGAACAGGCTCCCAACCTACATTAAGCTGAGTCCCTCACTGACACTCTTCCAGAGGAGCCTTGATGAGTGTATGTGAAACTGAACTGTCACACCATGGATCACTTCATCAGCTCTACTACATAGAGACATAGGGAACTAACCCCATGTGTGGTGATAGCTGCACACTCTGGCCATACTAATATATGCCTTCAGCCAGATAGCCTATTACCTACCTATGTACCTATATATATATATATATATATATATATATATATATATATATATATATGCAGGGAGAACACAGTATAATAAGCCAAAGATGGATGGGCAGAGATGTGTGTAACAGGGTGACCATGACAGGGACCATCCAGGACTGTCCCACCCAGCACACATCCCAATGGCACAAAAGACATGAGGTGCACATCTCACCCACTGTACATAACAGCCACCAGTATCTGTAAGCATTACAGTGTACGTGGTGCATGTGCCTGCTGTACAACATGACTGTACAATGAAGTACACACTATCTACTATCTGTAGACATGTACTTGTCACATAGGTTCATAGGTATGTAGTAGACTATCTTCACGAAGGCATATATTAGCCTAGGCAAGTTGTGCAGCTTTCACCACCTCATTGGTTAGTCTCCTAAGCCCTAGTTCTAATAGTTAGTACCCTAAGCCCCTTTCCAGTGGGGCTGCTGCTGATGTTATGCCTGATGGGAATTGTCTGTTTCCATTCCACTCATCAAGGTTCCTATTGAAGATTGTCAGCGAGAGGCTCTGTCTGATGTACATTGCGACTCTGTTCCACAGTAAGGCAAGTCTCTGGGAATGTACTCTATCCCATCAGCATGTTGTTTTCATTGTTGTGATGAGGTTCATATCCCTGGAGAGTGTAGTGCAACTCAATTTTGTTATCCTTAGATGGAGCATGTTCAACAGTTATGTGTTGGACATGGCTCTGTATGTTAGGCAGAGTGTGCCTCTGAGTAGGTGGTATGCAACAGAGAACAGATTTAGTTTTACCAGTTGTGTTGCATAACACAACTGTTTGAGGCCAGTAATCCTCTTGGTGAGGTACCTCTGTGGTCTCTCCAGCTGCTGGATATGCTTAGTCGAGTACATCCAAAATGGTGCATTGTACTCAATGATGGGTCTGATGACTTAAGAGTAGAGGGCCACCACTACCTCTTTTGATCCTGATGCAAACCCTTTGTTGATTAGGTGGGCCACATAGGATTTTCTAATCACTTTGGTAACATGGTTGTCAAAGGAAAGATTACTATCTACTTGTGTCCCCAGATCCCTTATTACCTTGTCAGTTTTTAGGGGGTAACACGCATGTGGTAGTTTGTGGGTACTTTGTTTTCCCCAAAGGGGATTACTATGCATTCTTTCACCTTGAGCTTGAGGCCATGATTCTGACACCACATATCTGTCTCATAGAGTCCCTTCTGGAGAATATTTGTGTCATCCGGGGAATCTATTATGGCAAACACTTTACAGTTCCGAGCAAACTCAGTCAACCACAACCCTCTGGTGTTGGCATGTACTTCTGAGAAGTCTATACCAAACAGGAGGGGCCACAGGACTGAACCCTGGGGGACACCAGTTGTTACCGGTTTAGATTCTGACATGTAGCCAGCAACTCTTAATTTGTGGGGTCTATCTGTGAGCCAGTTTGCAATCCATCTTGTTATGTATGGATTTATGGCGAGGTTGGTGAGTTCATCTATGATACCTGACTGAGGAATGGTGTCAAAGGCCTTAGTGATGTATAGGTAGGCTGTGTGGAGCTCCTTTCAATCATCTGTAGCCTGGGTAACTGTCTCAAAGAAATCCACCCAGTTCAGGAGGCATGATCTGCATTTGACAAAGCCAAACTGGATGTGCTCAACTGTGTGAAGGTTCCCAATGTCTTTATTGTTGACTTCCATTATGATTGGCTCCATTGTCTTGCAGATCAGACTTGTCAGGCTCATAGAACAGGAATGCCAAGGGTCTTTTGTGGCCCCACTCCTGTGGAGTGGGAAGAACATTGCTGTGCAACATTCTATGGGTACATATCCTGTAGAGAGGATCTAGAGAGAGGTGTAGGTATCCTTGATGAATATGGATACATCCCCACCCTATGTGCTATGATCTAGGTTCTGATGCTGGAAGGTATGGAATGAGTAGTATCCTGGTAGTGCTGGTGTGCTGTCTGGAGCCTTGAACTAGGCTACTGATACTGCGCAGATATCAATATTCTCCATAATGAGAAGTGCCTCGAGTGTGTGCATTTGGAGGCTGAGACTTCTGACAATGAGCAGCATTTTGCTCACTTTGTGGTTATTTGTGTTGGTCAAGGGGTTTGGTTTGTCCTGAGTGACCGGTGTTCCACATCTAAAGTCAATGCCTCATTGGACTGATCCGACCATAAGCTAATTACCCTACATATCCACATTCTGCCCCCACCCCCCATTAAGGAAACCATGTTAAAAAAATTCTCCTAAGCCAACTTCATGCTTCTTTAGACAGAAGTGGTGAACTTCATGACACCCATGCAGATGGACAATACAGTTACGACTACTGAATCCTACACAGTTGCACTTTATAAGCACTTACATGAGTGCATGGATCGTGCTATCCCAAACAGAACCAAGATGCTATCCTCCAAAAAAAGAAAGCCAATCTGGTGGTCCCCTGCCATAAACAAACTCTACAACAGAAGAAAGAAACTGTTGCAAAAAAGTAAAATCCCATGAGTGAAGATGTTCCCTGGTCAGCCTCAGTAAGAAGCTGCGATCCTTGATAAAATCCTCCAAAGCTAGTTACGAAAACAAAATTGCCACTGATTCTAAAGACAACCACAAAGCATTCTATAGCTATGTCAAGAATCTCAATGGCAACACTCAGATCTGCTCTGAGTTACAGCACAATGGCACTAAATATACAGACCCAACTAATATTGCCAACATCCTGGCAGATAGGTTCAGTGCTAACTTTACCCTCCTCTCACCCATTAAAGAGCCCATCTCTATACCGGAAGAATGCAAAGTTCCTGTAATCACGGCTGCACAGGTAAAAACCACACTCTCCAAAGCCAGGAACAAAGCATCCAGGGGACCAGACAACATCCCAGGCTGTGTTCTACATGAACTGTAGAATGAACTGGCACTACACCTAATTACCATGTTCAATCATAGCCTCACCTCAGGCTTTGTGCCTGCTGAATGGTGCACAGTGACGGTTATCCCACTACACAAGGGGGTAGCCACGACAGACCCTGAGAACTATGCCCCATCAGCCTGATGAGCCTTGTCTGCAAGGCCATGGAACATATCATCTTGGAACTTATAAACAAAGACATTGGTAATATCCAAACTCTGGACCCCAACCAGTTTGGTTTTGTAAAAGGCAGATCATGTCTCCTAAACCTGATAGACTTCTTTGAAGCAGTCACCAAAGCTGTAGACAAGGGTAAGTTTGTTCACACAGCCTATCTAGATCTCGCCAAGGCTTTTGACACCATCCCCCACTCTGGAATTATAGATAAACTCACTAAACTAGGTATAAATCCCTATGTCACAAGATGGGTTGCCAACTGGCTCACTGACAGAATCCACACTGTGAAAGTAGAAGACTCCAAATCTGACTTCAGACCAGTGACAAGTGGAGTACCACAGGGTTCAGTCCTGGGTCCTCTCCTGTTTGGTATCTACTTCTCTGAAGTACAGGCTAACACAGAAGGTCTTAGGCTAATGAAGTTTGCAGATGACTGCAAACTAGGAGCCATAATTGAAACTACTAACGATGTGGACATCCTACAAATGGGCCTCACTGAGACAGATGCCTGGTGTCAAAGCCATGGCCTCAAGCTCAATGCCAAAAAGTGCATTGTCATCCCATTTGGTAAAAACTCTGTACCCATGAACTACAACATAGGCGGTAGTATACTTAATACCAAAAGTGTAATAAGAGACCTTGGGACACAGATGGACAGTAGTCTCTTCTTTGATAATCACATCACCACAGTAGTCAGAAATCCTTCTACATGGCACACCTCATCACAAAAGGTTTCTCATGCAGAAAAAAAGAGGTCATTGTTCCCCTCTACTCATCATTCATTAGATCCATTATAGAGTACAACGCCTCTTTTGGTATGTACCTCACAAGACATCTACAACAACTGGAAAGGCCACAGAAATACCTCACAAAGTGGATTATCGGCCTCAAACACATGCCCTACACAGACCGTCTCAAAAAACTCCAGCTTTACTCCGTCGAATATCGCCTACTCAGAGGTGATCTCTGCCTAACATACAAAGCTATGTCAAACCCAGAGCTGTTGGACATGCTCCACTTAAAGAAATCCCAATCCTTCCGAGCTACATGCTCTAGGGACCTAAACCTTGTCACCACAATAAACAGAACATGAACATGCTGGAGGGATAGATTCCTGTCCCAGAGACTTCCCATACTCCAAAATAAACTACCTATCTATATCAAACAAAGCTTCTCATTAGCACTCTTCAAGAAAAATCTTGATGATTGGATGGGAAATAGGAAATTCACCCCGAGGATCACTTCTGTGTCTCTGCTCAACAGTGGCACAGGAAAATAAATCTCATGGGTGGCAAAAGCCAGGGTACCTTTTTGGCTGGGCTTGTATAGGCCTCAGGGCCGATAGCCTAGTACCAACCTATGAACCTTTAAGCCTTGCCTAAAAAAGGTAATATGGGGACAGCAAGAGCCTTGGCCAGTATTCAGAAGCATAGGGGTGACAGATGCAAACCATCTCTAGTGAAGCAACGAGGATTGTCTATCATGTTATCACAGGCAGAAAGAGACTGGATCCCCTTTTAATGACACCAGAAGCTCAGCCAATTGTTGAAGTTTATCATCTTTCTGTTTTATTGCAGTATCATGTAGGTGAAGGTAAGATGCTACTTAAGGTCAGGGTCATAGCAGCCTGAGCTACATGATCATAGAGCTACTATATATCTCTTGTCATGTTGTCCTGGGAGGTATGACTCAGATCATTCACACTGACATGTACAAAGAACACATCATATATGTACATGTTCTGGAGTGATGTAAGTGCTTGTGTTATGTGGCAGTTCATAGCACCTGACAGACAACTGACAGTAACCTTCCCCTTGTCCAGCCAAGTGAGTAGAACATCTGTGTGCCTGACTATGGAGTCACCTATTACTAGTGTGTTGGGTATGTTGTTTTGCCTTAGGGCCTGTTGTGAGGAACACTGCTTTGGTGTATTATGTGCTTTCTGGCGTGTGCTTGGAGGTGCATGTTGCTTGCTTGTCTGCTTAGGAGGACACTCTCTCTTTTTTAGATTAATATTTGTATTCTCCGAGTATGGTAATGTGTATTTATGTGTGTTTTGTTGGTGCTTATATTGTAGGTCTATGTGAGACTGTTGGTGTTGTGGTTGTATGACCCTACTCCTCTTGACTGTATTGTCCAGTATTGGGTTGACAGAGCTTAGCCACTGGTTTGACCCTGTGTGTGCCAGCATGTGGTGCATCAAACCATATATGATATGGTCATGGCCTATGCATACAATACACTCACAATACACCTAGTATGATAAGCCTGCTGAGGTTAGCAAATGTGATAAAAACCTTTGGGCAAACTGTCAGCAAGTAATGTCTGTATTGCACCCTGTAACTCCATATTGCTTGCTGAAGTGTAAAGACGTACTTAGTTTGATTAAGAACCCTGCACTTGCCAACTGTGTGTATGTGTGTCTGTCTCTCCCTGGGGAGAGAGCAACCTTTTTGGAGACTACTCATACCCCTTAAAAGTGGTATACTCATCTTTGTCAAGTCTGATGATGTCACCATCCTACAAATATACCTGTGGAAAAGTGCCATCCCAGTAATGTGTATAGAGCATTGTTTAAATGCATATTACTGTAGTATCATAATGGAGTTAGAGAGGGGTTTGAATCCTGCACTTGCCAACTGTGTGTTTGTGTGAGTGTGTGTGTCTCCCTGGGGAAAAACAACCTTTTTGGAGACTATCCACACCCCTTAAAAGTAGTATACTCATCTTTGTCAAGTCTGATGATGTCACCATCCTACAAATATACCTGTGGAAATATCTAATCCCAGTAATGTGTATAGCAAATTGTGTAAATGCGTATTGCTGTAGTATTGTAATGTAGTTAGGTAGGGGTTTGAATCCTGCACTTGACAACTGTGTGTGTCTCTCTGCAGATGAACAACTTTTTTGGGGACTACTTACACCCCTTAAAAGTGGTATACTCATCTTTGTCAAGTCTGATGATGTCACCATCCTACAAATATACCTGTGGAAACATGAAATCCCAGTAATGTGTATAGTGTGTCATGTAAATGCATACTGCTCGAGTATCATAATGTAGTTAGGAAGGAGTTTGAATCTTGCACTTGCTGACTGCATATGTGTGTGACTCCATTGGTCAATGTAGAGTGGGTTTTGATTTTTCAAGTGTATGACATATCACAATGACAACTGTATGTGCATTACACATGCAAGGCAGCTGTGGGGCAAAGCCATATACATACATGTGACCTCAATTATTTCATAGGTGGGTACTCTGCTTTCTCCATGAAAGCATCTGTTACCTTTGCCAGAGTGTGCTGGTGCTTTCCAGACCTTAGGTCACTTCTGTATGCCTGTGACAAGCTTAGCCACTGCAGTGATCCATGGGCTACATCTTCTGTTTCACATCCAGTTATCACGGTTTCTATTGAAGAGTGTAAGTGAGGGTTTATGCTTGAGGTATATTTGAATCCTGTTCCAAAGCAAGCAAAGTCTGGCAAAGATGACTAATCATTATAGGTGTGCAACAACCTCTTTGGATCTGAATGCAAACCCTTTATTGCTTATGTGCTCCACAGAGGGATTTCCAAAACCCTTTGGTAATGTGATTATCAAAGGAGAGATGACTAAACACATGGTTCTATGTATACATTAGTACCTGTTCGACATTTTGGGGGCTACTACCTATGTGGTACTCTGGGGATACTTTGTTTTCTAATAGCGGATAACTATGCTTTCTTTGGCTTATAGCTTTACAGCATGAGTTTGACACCAGGTATCTGTCTCTATAATACCCTTTTGGAGGATGTGTGTGTCATCTGGAGAATAAAGTATAGCCCACAATATGTATTTTCATCAAACATGGGCAGACGTATCCCTACTGTGTTTGCTTGTACCTAAGAAAGCTATATGCCAAACAGGAGTGGTCCTAGGACTGAGTGCAGATGAATACCACTTGTTACTGGCATAGAATTGTACATGGAGGCTGCAAATGTTACTGTGTGTCCTATCTATGAGCCAGTTGTCAATCCATCATCTAACAATCGTTTATGGTCAGTCTGTTGAGGTTATGTATAATATCAGAATGTGGGATGGGTATGAATTGCTGGTGAGCTATAGCTTGGCTGTGTGGACCTCCCCTCCCTCACCTATAGCCTTGTTAACTGGCTTGAAGTCTACTAGGTGTAGGAGCCATGATCTGATGTTTAGAGAACCTAAGTGGGTATGGTGCAGTGTTTTCAGGTTCATAATGTATCTTTTAATGAGTTCCATAATGCTGTGCTCCATAGCCTTCCAGATAACATTTGTCTGGCTTATAGGGTGAGAGTTTCCAGGATCTGCTATAGTTCTACCCTTAATCAATTTATGTTAACATTTGCACTGGGTGTGACGAGGTTGGACCGGATTAGGAATAAGTATATTAGAGGGTCAGCCCAGGTTTGAAGGTTAGTAGACCAAGCCAGATAGGTAGGATTAAGTTGGTTTGTACATGTGCTGAGAAGGGATGCAGAGTATATTGTGAAATAGATGCTAAGGATAAAGCTGTCAGGTAACAGGAAAAGAGGAATGCCTAAGATGAGGTTTATGGCTGTGGTGAGAGAGGACATGCAGATGGATGGTGTGACAGCGCAAGATGCAGAGGGCAGAAAGAAATGGAAACAGATGACCTACTGTGGTGACCCCTAATGGGAGCATCCAAAAGGAGAAGAAGCAGAAGACATTGTAGCTCAACCCTTGTGGACTGTGAACACCATTATCGTGCATCATTCCACAAGTATGTAACCTGTATAGAGGCTGCATCTGGACAGAGTGTTTAGGTGAGTGGTGACTTCATATGTCAGCTTGTGTATGACACGGCCAGGGACACTGTCCAGTACCATTGCCACTGTGGTTTGGACTTTGGTAAAGAGATGTTTTAACTAGAGTGTCTGTGAATCATCAGGTTTTATATTCTTCAGATCTGGAAATGTAGCCCTTGTGTAACGACAGGGTAGTGAAATCCGCATTCAAACTGTCTGACAAGAAATTGGTAATGTCAGTCAGATAAGTGTACTTTGTGACCATTTACATTAACTGTGACCCGATCTGAGATTTCCCCTGTAGATTATAAACAACACTAAAGAAAGCTTCAGTGTTGTCTTTGGAATCTTTGCCATTTTGTATTTTGAAGCTTGCCTTGTATTTTTAATGAGGGCTTGTATTTTCCCAATTATACTGAACAGAGAGGTTATCCCTTCTTGGTATGTAACCCTTTTTTGGTACAACTTCACACCTTCTATTATATATTTAGTTTATAGCAGGGGTCCATGAGACTAATGCACTTTTACTGTATAAGTGAGAATTTCTTGTGTTTGTAATAGCACGGTCCATGCAACCCTGTAGGTGAACAGTGTGCATTACTAAAGTATTATTCAGCTGGAACAGTGTTAACCTTAGTAATGCAAACCAATGACAGATAACAACAACAGCATCACCCACAACACAGTGTCAACCCATGTCATACACACACATGCATACTCAAGTTCCAAAATGTGTGTAGTACAATGCATACTGGCCACCAATAGAAACTATGGAGTGTTAACACTGGCCAATACAGAGCATGTCACCCTGCCCATGTGTCCTATATGCATGTACATGCAGACAGTGCACCTCCACCATGTTCACAAATGGGCACCTGCAAACGTGTGTTGCACATACCCCACACTTACTGTCCACTGTGTAATGCATGCTGACACAACTACACACATCAGCCAAGTGGCACATGAGCAAACAAAACACAATTGGAATAAACACTGGTGAAAACAATACAACATCGCTAATTATTGCTTTAATGCATCATGCCTGCTCAGCTACACCTTCAAGGATATCATTACACTTTACTGCTTACAACATGCTACACATCCAACCATTGCTATACTTTATTAAAATCACCCTGTGCATCAGCACCATGTTAGCCTGTTCCTGCATCAATGTTACAGATGACAGGAGGTGGCACAGGTTTCATCATATGCACAGGGTGTGTTATTGGTTTGCCAGAGGCCTACACTGAGCCATACAATCAACACTTGTGTGTGAGTGTGTGTGTGTGAGGGCCATGAGTACTGTTATGGGCCAATGTTGATGTCATGTGTGCGGGTATGTGTTTGCCCTATGTTTCTGGTTTATGTGTGTGTGTCTGCATGCACACAGTTCCACCATGTGGCTGCCATATACGGGGATTTGTGAGACAGCTACAGACTGTACCTGGCAGGCTTTACAGATTGCCATCTCTGGCCATGGATACGGAACCTGTACCTGACAGGGGTGCTACAGACAGTATCAGGTACTAATCCAGATTGGGTACTATTCGAAGAGGTTGACAAATGTCCACTGGATCCAGGTCCCTGCTGGTACTGGCCAGAGCCACATGCATGTGTTCTGCTAGGACAGTCTACAGACAGCCCCCTCAACATTGCTGGGGCTGGTACTAGCACTACAGGAGCACCTGCGACTTGCTGGACATCCATGGTGACCTCCAGCTGGTGATGTTGCTGGCATACGTCCACATTGATGTCTCAACCATCCCACACTGTCCTGACACATGGACATGACATTGTGGAGGACATCCAATGTCTCACCCCAACGTCTATCAATGACCTCAGTGTAGTTACATATGGCACATGCTAGGTCACAGATACTGTCATTTACAGAGGTGTAATGAGCCCTCTCTGCCTTTAGCCCCTGTCTGGTGTACCGCTCCATTCGTGTCTGTGCCTCCATGACAGCGTGGAACATGCGTGTGGTAGAAAGAGGTGTGGCACGTCTGCCAGGGGCATGATGACCAGCAGGGCTCTGACGAGAACCCCTGGGCATCTGCCTATCTAGTACCATTCCAGACATCTGGCTATGGCTGCTGTGTCCTGATACATGTGCCATAGATACCCCACTGTCCTGGCCAGTGCAAACCGTACACTGTCCCTCAGCTAAGGGCAATGGTGAGGATGGATGTACAGGCAGTATGACTGTATGCATGGATGGGGTGGAGACTTATATACTGTCAATTGGTGGCCCAACAACAGACCCTGACAAACATGCCTGTGCTCAATAAAAGTAGAAAATCCAGCCAAGAAAAAATGTGTGAAGCCCAAAGCCACAGGACCCGGATGACAAAAGGAAGTCCAAACTAGTGCAAATATTCCGTACACTTTAATGTAGTCAAATCACAGTAGAAACAAATAACACAATAATCTTAAGCGCTTCTGCTCAGTCAATACCAGGCTTCTTCAGAAGTGAAAATTACAGTTGTACTTACAATCGTTAAATAGTTCTAATTGCATCACATGAACCTTCTACCCCCACCCTCTTTTAAAATTAACTCCTGTCATGTGTAATACAAATGTCAACAAGAGTAAATAATTTAGAGTGAGGCAAAGAGTGAAAGATCAAAGTGGCACCTCTATATTTGTGTCACAACCTTAAATCAAACATACTGCTGACCTAAAAGACAAATATACAAAAGACCAGTATTAAAATAGTGTCTTTAACAAAAGGTCTTAAAACCCATCCAGAACTGTCCCCTAAAGTTGATCTAGTATAAAACACTAAAATGGGATCTTAAAAATGTGTACATTATAGCCGGGCTATTCTAAGTTTGAGAACACTGCTAATGCTGATGTTGTCATTCAACCCAGGAACCCTCCCTGAGTCTAATTTAAGTTGCCATAATAATTCATGGTATTCGAGCCTAGTTTCCCAATTGCCACCTCTCAAATCCTTAGTCACCTGTTCTAATACTAAGAACTTTAAATTCATGTCCTTACAAACTAGTGAGTGCTTAAAAAATACATTATTTTCCTTGCCCCTGGAGATGTCATACAAATGCTCGTAAACTCTTCTCCTCAGTTGCCATTCTGTTTTCCCCACATAAAAACTAAAACAGCTTGTGCATAACCCCAAGTAGACCACTCCTTTTGTTCCACAATTAAAATGTTTAAAAAATTTGAACTTAAATTTTCTAGAAGGAATAAAATGCGTGTCCTGACCAAACATAAAACTGCATTGCTTACAGGCTCCACATTTAAGTGTGCCAACTTTCGACCTCAAAATAACTGCTTTAGGCCCTACTTCCCTTTCAAAAAGTTCTTTCAAGTTAACATCCCTTTTCCTCACAAAATTAGGACGGGATGCCATGTAATTCATAACTTCCTCATGTAATGCTAAAATAGGCCAATACCTTAAAACAATCTCTTCTACCTTGCAGGAACTAGAAGAAAAAGTATGTACAAAATTGATTTTAGACTCAAGTTGTTCTTGCCTTATCATCTGATTAGTAGTAGATAAACCAGTTCCTAACAAAGGTAAATATTTGGAATCTCTATTTGCTAACACTTCCTGCATCATACTGTCAATCAAGGCTCTGGGGTACCCGCTTTCCTCAAAGAGTCTTGCAATGGTGTCAACTTCTTCCAAACTTCTGCAAACCGTACACTGTCCCTCAGCTAAGGGCAATGGTGAGGATGGATGTACAGGCAGTATGACTGTGTGCATGGATGGGGTGGAGACTTATGTACTGTCAACTGGTGGCCCAACTACAGAGCCTGACAAACCTGCCTGTGCCTCAACACACTTATCCTGATGATCACTGTTTGTCTCAGTGACATCAGGTTCCCTGCTGTACTGAACCAGCCCCACCTCGCCACCTGTGAGAGGAAAACAGGAAACACACTTTAAGACCTGAACATGACTTCAGACCACATGCACACATGTGCACATGCACACATGCACACATGCACATGCGCACATGCACACATGCACACACACAAAACTACACTCCTCCCGAAAGCAGACATACACAACACCAGCAACCACAGAACATACACAATAGCAGGTGATGGTGGGTACAGTATCACAAGCAAAATAGTCATATCACACATGTCAGCATGCAGGACATGTGTTGCTCAGCAACATGCAGTGCAAGTGTAGTCAGTCCTTGTTACTTTCAGTATACATGGCTTTGATGCATGTGTTTTGTTATTAGGTGATGGCCCTCCCCCTGGAACACAATGCATACATGGATACAACATTGCCGTGGAGGTATTCATAACCCTGTGATGTACTGTGCACCATAACTCACAGTACTACAGGTTTGCATATCATTGCTGGATGTGTATCTGTGTGTCAGATAGATATCCAATGCTGATTACGGCCTCTGTGTCTTTAGCAGATAATTGTGGACACATTTTTAGCACATGCATGATGAGTATTCACACAACATCATCAGTGGTGCATGGATAATTGATGGAATACCATTCGGCCACATACCCAATGTACAGTACTTATAGTGAGTGTAGATAATATTGTGGACATGCCAGTCTCACCCATGACATGGCATGCTGAAACACAACTGCATATTTAAACACTACACATACCTAATATATGTCATATGACCTAGCCACTCAATAGCATCACAAGACATATATGTGTCAGTTGTGCAAATGGTGATTGATATGCATACTGTTTAAAGGTGTGTAGCAATGACAGCTATGTGTAGTACTGTGGTTACAATAACTGGATGGGGTATAGTACCATAGGCCATCATCATGAAGCATCAGGTGGTCACTCAAGGCTACAAATGTTTCACAAACCAGCACTAATCATGCTGTGCCAGAACTGTACTACCTTGGCTAAATTCACCATTTCACAACCAGTTGTTACGTGAGTTTGTAAGGATGACAATAAGTAGCATTCCCTGACATAAATGTGTAGTGTGTTGCAGAGTGTTTAAATGCCCCATGATAGGCCTCTGCCCCTCAGGTATATTATGTGTAATGTGTGGATGAGATTTTGGATACTGGAGTGTGTCTTTACTGATGGTTTGGGAATCCTTTATATGTAGCATGTTAAAATGCTCTGTGTATGACATAGATGTGTATGTTATGTGCATGTTGAGTATCAACTGTGCCTATCCAATGGTCACTACAATCTAGCCACATTTGTTTGAGATGGTCTGGGTACTGCAAGTGTTTGAGGCAGCTAATCACATTAGTGAGATGTGCGTACTGTTACATCAAACATGCACAGCATGCATTATGGGTAGGTGTGTTACATGTGTACATGGCCTACACCTTAACTATGACATGCACTTTTTATTTACAATAATAAATGTAGAACACACTCACCAGCATCTGTTCGCTGCTTTGATGTCACCCAGAGTTACCTACATAGAGATGAGACAGTTTGTCAGTGGCCACAACTGTGGCATTGCTACTGTGTGTTTGAAGTCTTACAGTACAACAACAGTTTACATTCACAGGGCTACAGATTATGTTCCAAATGATTAGTATTGCACAACAACAGGCTCCACATCTTTGAACGACACACTCCACATCTCACATATGCAGGATCTACCAATACAGATAACAGTAGTCTACAGATATGCCATGTTACCTGCATGTTCCATGTGTGCTTGCTGGGTGGCTCCAACCTCATCATGGTGTATGTCTGCTGCTGTTGTTGTTGGGCAGGTGCATCCAGGCTCATGAGCAGCTCCTCCACTCTGGTGAGGGGGGATGGATATTAACACCACCCCCTGTTGCAAGCTGTTGTCTATGCACATCAGCGGCACGCTGACGGACATGTCTGAGAAGATCACTGCAGTGGTACTGTACCTGCTCATATGTCCGGTTATGCAGGCCTACCTCATTGACCCTGTGGATGACATCTTGCCACATTTCAGTACGCTCCTGCTGGTCCTGGCTGGTTTGTGAAAACATGAGACGGTAGTGCTGAATCATACTGCTAGTAATGATATCATCTTGAGCACTACTGGAACTCGGGTTCCTGTGGTGGGCCATGATCCCTGGAAGACATAAATACATACATATGTCTGAGCAAGTCATATGGCACATTTAACATTATACAGTACGGATATCACTGAAATGCCATATATAGCAACCTATAAGCTAACCAAGAGTGAAACACTGTAACTGCCACTTATCACTGCTCACCCCATAACTGCTTGAAAGTGCCTTGCTCACTCTCTAATGAATCATGTTCTGCACAGCAACAAAATAAAATCACTATATAAGACTATACAAGAGTACCTGGCACACTGTATGCAACACGATGCACCAGCTAGCCACAGCAGATATACAACAAGCTGATGTGCAAAGAAATATATCAGCCATCACAATCAGTGTAAGGTCCAGTAAATGTATTCCTATTATACCACACAACTTGTTAATGCCAGACCTGTGGCCAAAATATGTGCACAATTGGGAATATAGGTCACATACTGCTGTAGTACACTATGAATGTTGCTAGATACGCAGTTATATGTATTACCACACATATGTCAAAGGACATAGGTTCATAGGTTCATAGGTTTATACTAGGCTATCTGCCCTAAGGCATTTTTAAGCCTAGCCCACGCCCCCTTATATGAAAAATACTGTGCCCATTAGTTTGTTGTGCATCTGTCCAGCAGTGACACAGAGATGATTCCTGGGATAAACCTACGATCTCCCATCCACAGGTCAAGATTTCTCTTGAACAGAGCCAGCGAGGTGCTCTGCCTCACATAGACCGGGATTTTATTCCACAGCATAGGGAGTCTCTGAGTGATAAATCTATCCCTCCAGCATGTCCTATTTATATCCGTATAGGTTTAAGTTGCTTGCTCTAGTGGTTTTGGTGGATTTGGATTTTTGAGGTGGAGCATGTCCATTAATTCGGGTTGGACATGGCCTTGTATGTCAGGCACATGTCACCTCTGAGCAGACGGTATGCAACTGAATAGAGCTGGAGTTTCTTCAATCTGGCAGCATATGACAGATTTTGGAGTCCCTTTATCCTTTTGGTGAGGAACTTTTGGGGTCTCTCCAATTGCTGCAGATGTCGGCTGCGATACATCCCGAATGGGCCATTGTACTCGATCATTGGTCTGATAAGTGAAGAGTACAGGGGAACAATGACCTCACTAGATCTGGATGTGAATCCCTTCATGATCAGGTGGGCAATGTAGAAGGTCTTTCTAACCACTTGAAAGGCCACTGTCAACCTGGGTCACCAGGTTCCTGATAACCTCTTCTGTGCTTAGTGGATTGCCACCTATATGGTAGCTTGGGGTTACCTTGTTTTTCCCGAAGGGTATGACTATACATTTTTGGCGTTTAACTTCAGGCCATGGCTCTGGCACCAGCTATCTGTTTCCGTGAGTCCCTTCTGAAGGATATCCATGTCCGATGCACTTTCCACTATGGCGCCCAGTTTGCAGTCGTCTGCAAACTTTGTCAGCCAAAGTCCTCCCATGTTGGCCTGTACTTCTGAGAAGTAGATGCTGAACAATAGGGGGCCAAGGACCGAGCCCTGTGGGACACCGCTTGTGACTGGCTTGGAGTCTGACATAGCGCCAGAAACTCTAACCCTGTGGGTTCTGTCCTTAAGCCAGTTTGCAACCCATCTTATGACATATGGGTTTACATTTAAGTTGTAAGTTTTACAATATACAAGTGGGGTATTGTGTAGAAGCCTTTGCAAGGTCAAGGTAGGCTGTATGGACTGCCTTTCCCTCATCAATGGCTTTGGTGACTGTTTCAAGAAGAAGTTCAAAAGGCATGATCTGCCCCAAACTGGGTCGGGTCCAATGTCTGCAAGTCCCCTATATCTTTGTTTATGAGCTCCATTATGATCCTCTCCATAGCTTTGCAGACTAGACTTGTTTTACCAGGGTCGAGGCACCGTCTTTGTGGAGTGGGACCACAGTTGCATCCTGTGGTAAGGCTGAGATTAAACAGCTGCCTTATGTGCGGGTTTAATTCCTCATTTAGCTCATGTAGCACACAGCCGGGGACACCATCCAGTCCCATTGATGCTGTGTTTTTAGCTTTAGACACCTGCGCATTTGAGATGTCTGGGAGGCTACACTCTTACTGGGATAGTTATCTCTCCTTTAGGGGGGTAGAGGGGGGTGAAGTTTGCACTAAACCTGTCTGCCAGTATGTTGGCAATGTCTGTGGGTTCAGTGATTTTTGTATCATTTTGGACTAATTCTGAGCATATCTGGGAGTTTCCACCCAGGTTCCTAACATAGCTGAAAAAGGCCTTATGCTTGTCCTTTGAATCCATGGCAATTTTTCTCTCAAAATTGGCCTTAGTTGATTTTATGAGTGCTCATATTTTTTTACTAATAATGATCAGGGGTGACTTCCTTTTATGGATTTTGTTCTATCATGTAATAGCTTTCTCCTCTTATTGTAAAGTTTGTTAATGGCTGGGGTCCACCAGACTGGACATTTGCCCTTTGTGGAAAGAGTCTTGGTTTTATTTGGGATTGCCTGATCCATGCAATCCTGGAGGTGTTCATAAAAGGCATTTGTAAGGGCTTCGCAGCTTGGGTTGTGGTTTCCACTGGCTCAGGGGCCTTGAAGGATACCACACCAGTCTTGAGTAGTGTGAAGTTTGCTTTAGAGAAGTTCTTCACTGTGGTCTTTTTGTTTGGGGGATGTGGATTTCCAGTGAGATTAGTTTATGATCAGATCTCACCAATGAGGGATATACTTCCGGTGTGGAGCATTTTGTCCCCATGTTTGTGATAATGAGATCTAGTATATTTTCTCCTCTCGTGGGAACAGTGACTAGCTGTTCCATGGCATTTGAATTTATGAACTCCAGGAACCGTTGGGCTAGAAAGTTAGGGCTTGAGTAATGTTCCCAGTCTATATTCGGTAGTTGAAGTCACCCAATATGATGGTGTTTGGAGATACATTTATACCCTCCAGTGTCTTCAGGAAGGCTGTGTGGGGTTCCTGAGTTTGAGAGGGTGGCCTGTAGCATGCTACAATTTGTAGAGCAGTTTTGCCTATGGTTAGTTGCACCTGGATGGTTGCTTTGCCACCAACCTGGAGGTGTGGGTATCCTTTATGAATATGGATACACCCCTCCTTTGTGGTGTGGTCCGGTTTTGGGGCGGAACACATGATATGAGGTAAAACCTAATAGTGCCGGAGTGCTCTCAGGAGCCTTGAACCAGGTTTCAGTTACAGCACAGACATCGATGTTCTCCATACTGAGAAGGGCCTCGAGTGCATTTTGAGATTTAGACTTCTGGCATTGAGCAGCATTACCCTCAGTTTCTTCCCATTTTGTTTTTAGGGTGGTAGGTTTAGAATTTGAGCCTTGCCTAAAAAGGCACTATGGGGTGGAAAGAGCCTTAGCCAATATCCGAATCCCAGGGTGACAGGTGCAAGCTGTCTGGCTTGTCAAGCATGTCATCCCAAGCAGACAGACACTGGATCCCCTTTGAATGACACCAGACATTAAGCCAATTGTTAAAGCTGATCATCTTGTCTCTATATTGTGGCATCATTCTTGGTGAAGGAAGGATACTGCTCAGGGTCAGGGTCATACCTGCCTGGGCTACATAATCAGAGAGCTCCTCTATGTCTCTTTTCATGTAGTCCAGACATGTTACAGACATACCCACATACACATCAGCCATAATTACGGGACACAAAGGTATGACAACCCAGATAAGCTTTCAGTGTGTACTATACATTATTGTGTGTCAGTACTTACACAACCTTAATCTTGAGAAATGTAATCTGTGATGAATACAGGGACCACAAAAAACAGTGGATGCAAGCAATGTGGACATACACCATACTTTGCTGTACAGGCCCAGAGCATCAATTAGTACTACAGTACACACAGGATTTGCATTCAACATCGGTACCAATCAATAATCATAGATGTAGTGCTTTAGCCTCCAATGACATACCCTAGTTGAAACCAAGGGACTTAATCACAATGTATGCAATAGCACTTGTTCTGCCTAGCAACAGAATACACAGCTTTTCTAGGATCAAAGCAAGGACCCATAATACCATAACATAAACAGTTTCCCACTAAGCTATCCCACAGATACATATCTTTGATGTATTCAAAAACATATTGACCATCACAGTCAGTCAACAGTACAGAGAATCTATTGCAACAAGTAGATGTAGGTGTGTATGAGTATATATATATATATATATATATATATATATATATATATATATATATGTGTGTGTGTGTGTCTAGTCCTGACCCTGGCTGCTGTGCTCCCCTTGGCTCCAGCGCTGGCACCCTCCCGGACACCCTGACTGAGAGCCATCAATAATGGACAATTCAAACCAAACCTGAAAGGTCTTACTGCTCCTTGCGTACTACTCACAGCAAGGATTTTTATGTAAAAGTATGTGCACTGCTCTAACATTTGGTAGTAGCTAACTTGATTACAACTAGGTCGCAGTGTGCTTCCCTGCCAGGCCAGCCAACAGCCCAACCCCCCCCCTTGCTGCTTGATTATCCTACTTTACCTTCTATATTTGCACCCCCTATCCTGACCTATGATAGCTCCCTCCTTCCCTTTACCTGATATCTCTCCCTGGGGTCTCTACTGCATTAAACTGACAGGCCACTAGGTGGCGCTCTTCTACCTCTTACTGTCCCCACTTCTTAACCCACACCCTCCTTATCTCCCTTATACAGCCCACTGACATCTTTCTTCTACTCTCTCCCTCACCACTGTCCCAGGACTACCTATCCACTCTTTGCTTTACTTACACCTTTTCTTAATCCTTTCTTTAAAGCCCCCTACCTCTCTCTCTGTCCTTCATCTACATATCTACACACCACTCCATTTCTCAATAGTCTTTCTCCTTCCTACACATCTCTGCAAGACTTACCTCTGACTATCTCTCCTTACTGATTGTCTTCCTCACTTTCTCCTCCTTTGGCTCTCCTCTCTACTCTTACCTTTCTATTCTACTCTTCATCCCTTTAACTACTTTTACACAGACTACCACTGGTCTGACCATGTCTTTTCAGCTGTAATCTCACTATCTCCTTTACCCTCCACATTCCTCTGTCCTTTCCTCTCCCCCTAGCTCTTTAACCTTCTATATTACCTCTGTCTTTTCCGTTCGGTATTGCCTAACCTGGCGAGGTCCTCACCTTTGTGACTTCTGGTCTGAACCTGCTCTCCTTGTACTCCCCCCTTCCTCCCTAGCCCATTTCGCTCCTCCCATCCTTCTCATTTCCTTTTCTACTTTATATAGTTCCCTCTTCCAATCTGACACCATCTTAATTTCTCTAGTTCTGACCCCAGCTGCTGTGCTCCCCTTGGCTCCAGCGTCCGCACCTAATAGTAAGTTTGTAAGACCTTTCTGCAAATTCAATACTCTGGCTGTATTTTGTGCTTGTTGCTACTTAATCGGCTGATGTGAATTGTGATATTCATCATGTTTTGTGTTATTCATCATGTTTTGTACCTGCCACTACTTAATTGACTGCTTTGAACTGTGATATTCATCAACTGGTTTTCCTGCTGCTAGCGCCTAAATTAAGTAAGCGCTGGTACACGGATCTTGCATTTAGCTCCACAAGGGGCTTGTTTAATGGTCATTTTCTGAATCTGCTCCTGTTTTAATCATCATGTTTTGTGCCTGCCACTACTTAATTGACTGCCTTGAATTGCGATATTCATCAACTGGTTTTCCCGCTGCTAGCTCTTAAATTAAGTAAGCGCTTGTACGCCGATTTTGCATTTAGCTCCACAAGGGGCTTGTTTAATAGTCATTTTAGTGAATCTGCTCCCTTTTTATTACCAAACTGCTAATCCAAAAATGCTAGACAGTGTTATGAGCTTGCCATTTACTTTATGGGCTGCCCTACATTGCGGACTTTATCTCTATGTTTCCCCATTGCTAACGCTTACTTAAGAAAGCGCTCTGCAAGCGTGAATTGCATTTAATCAGCTAGGGATTGCTTGATAGTCATTTTTCGGAAACTATACTAGTAAGCTACTTTGTCATCTAATCTGTACAACTGGGAAAGTTTTCATTATTTAGCTAAAGTAGCGCACATAGCATAGATATTTGTACTTTGTGACTTCTACCTAATGTAACCTGTGAATGCTTAGTGTATTCCAGCGTGTAATACATGGTTGAAATAGATGTTTTGGGGATTGCTTTATTCAATGCTTGTTGTTCTTAAACTGTAATTTTTTTTGTGTGTTGATACTGCTGGAAGACTAATGTTTGCTCTAGTCCCCTGGATTTGTTGTTTCTGCCATGTTTTTGGTTCTACTGGAATCCTGATGCAATCGCTTGACTAACACAGTGCTTGCACGAGGAATCTTAAACTCAGCTGTTGTCTGCTCATTTAATTAATCTACCATTTGAATGCTCTTTGAAATTACCTTTCGCATAAGGAACTCTTTATCCCAGTTCACCTTTCTGTGTTTGGCTGTATCATTAACAGACCAAAGAGCATAACTTATTTCCTGTCTTAGCTGCATGTGTACCTAAGTTTTACATTTAACTTAGGCATTTTTTTTAACAACTGTCTGCTTGTGACCTCTCGATGCCTGAACTGCCTGCTTTTAAACATTCTTCTCTCTCCTTGTATGTTCTAGCTTGGGCTCCTGCCTACCCTGCCATAACCTTTTGAAAGTACCCTCCCGGACACCCTGGCTAAGAACTATCAATAACGGACAATTCAAACCAAACCTGAAAGGCCTTACTGCTCCTTGAGTACTACTCACAGCAAGGATTTTTATGTAAAAGTATGTGTACTGCTCTAACATTTGGTAGTAGCTAACTTGATTACAACTAGGTTGCAGTGCGCTTCCCTGCCAGGCCAGCCAGCAGCCACAACCCCCCCTCTTTGCTGCTTGATTATCCTACTTTACCTTCTATATTTACACCCCCTATCCTGACCTATGATAGCTCCCTCCTTCCCTTTACCTCTCCCTGGGGTTTTTACTGCATTAAACTGACAGACCAGTAGGTGGCGCTCCTCTATCTCTTACTGTCCCCACTTCTTAACCCACACCCTCCTTATCTCCCTTATACAGCCCACTGACATGTTTCCTCTACTCTCTCCCTCACCACTGTCCCAGGACTACCTACCCACTCTTTGCTTAACTTACACCCTTTCTCAATCCTTTCTTTAAAGCCCCCTACCTCTCTCACTGACCTTCATATACATATCTGCTCACCACTCCATTTCTCAGTAGTCTTTCTCCTTCCTACACATCTCTGCAAGACTTACCTTTGACTATCTCTCCTTACTGATTGTCTTCTTCACTTTCTCCTCCTTTAGCTCTTCCCACTCCATTCGCCCTGTGGGCTCACTCCAGTCCCCTACCCTACCCTGCCCCCAAATCTCACCCAGCCCCAGTACCTCTATATTTATTCCTCACATACCCCTCCTACCATATCAATTATCCAATCATAGTCCTCTTACTATTACCCCTCTGCTATATTCATTTATCAAATCATAGTCCTCCTCTTATTTCTCCACCCACTCCTACTCCCCTCCCACTCTTACTCCTCCCACTCCACTTCCTACACCTCTCTACACTTAATCTTCCCCTGTCCTGTCCACAATACTAACTCTCCCGTTCGTCTTCTACACCTTCCCTCCTCAACTAGCATTTTAACTTCCATTACACTTCTCTCTTCATTACCCCACCCATTCTAAACATGCCCCCCAATCCCCTTTACTATCCGACTCCCCTGCTTCCTTCTCATCTTACTAATTCCTCTATATCTTGCTACTTCTTACACCTATAAAGCTCCCTTATTCCTAACTCCTACTCAAAGTAGCCCTAACACTCAACTACAATCTCTTCTACTCCCTCACTTCCACTCCATATATTCCTCCCTTATTCCACCCAACCTACTACACCTCTTCCATCCCAAACTATTCTCCACCTCAACAAAACTCTCTTTTAAACTACTACTAAACCCAGATAACTACCTAGTATACAAACCTAATAGGCTAAAACTTATCACCTGTAATGTCCTAGCCTTATCTGGAGACATTCATCCTAACCCCGGCCACTGCCTCAGTACAAACCACTCCTTCCCTTCACCCCCTTCTTCCCCGACTACAAATAACACTTTCCCCCATTCCCCTTCTCCACCCACTTCCTCACTTAGCACTCTTAAGATCTTCACTATCAATGCCCAGAGCCTTAACAACAAATTTCACCATGTACAAGCCTGGATTAATCACAACCAACTTGACATCTTAGCCATCTCCAAAACCTTGCTAAAACCCCATATTACTGACTCTGAAATCTTACCTCCAGGTTACCACATCCTCAGAAGTGACCGTTTAAATAAAAAAGGTGGAGGCTCTGCTCTAATCTACTCCAACCTTCTCTCCCTAATCCCTCTTCAAATACATACCCCTGAATTCAAAAACTCTGAAATCACAGCAAGCCTTTTCCATTTGAATAAACATAAGAATATCTGCATTATTTCCTTATATATATATCCCCTGGTAATAATATCTCTACCCTTGAAAATATCCTTCACTGGGCCTCAACTGAAATAAAATATGAAACCTATATTCTTGGTAATGTCAATATTGACTGGAATAAAATTAACACACCATCCCCCTCCCTATCCATTAACCTTTACAACATCTCCCAAGTAATCCACTCAACAACTCGTCTTAACAAAAACCACCCCCCAGGGACCATCATAGATTGGATTCTAGTCTCCCATCCAAATAAAATCATTCTCTCTGGCACTATCCCCGACACCTTCAGTGACCATCTCCCTGCCTTCATACATCGATCAACTAACTCCATCCAACACCAACACCATTATATTCAAACTCGTAACCTTGGCAACTTAAACCCCTCAACTTTCTCTAACATTTTTAAACAAATTAACTGGCAAATCCTAAACACTCTCCCACTTGACAATGTTGTAGAGCATTTCAACTCTATCTTCCTAAATACTCTAAACTCCCTAGCCCCTCTCAGAAACAAACAAATTAAAGCCAATTCTGCTCCTTGGCTGACCAAGTTTCGGTTTGATCCATGTATTTTACTCATGGGTCACAAGTTTACTGTTAATGACTTTAATATATTTATTTTAGGTCATTTTGATTGCTTTTCCAGAAATGTAGTTTATATGGCAAAATGCAGTGTTTGGCATTCTATATAGGGAAAACTTGCAGATCTTTTAGAGAGAGAATTCGGGAACACCTTTTGGATATTAAGCACTTAAAAACTACAAAGGCCTTGGCTAGGCATGTTGCTAGTAATTCCACGCATGAATTCAGGTTTTGTGTTTTACAACAAAATATGATCCACGAGGGAGAACTTTGGATGTTCATTTGGATTTATGTGAGCTTAGGTGGCAAATCAAATTAGATGCTCAAAAGTATCCTGGTTTAAATTACTATCATTCTATTAAGCCTTTATTAAGGCTCAAACATATTACGGGGAAGTCATGATTACTTGTGTTTGTAACATGTTTTTAACAGTCAGTTTTTAAAAAAATATATATATGTGTCATTTTGTTTTGTTTTTTACATATATTGATTTATATTTATACTTGTATTTCTTTATGTGAGTATTTCTTAGAAATTAGGAATGATTGACTAATGGAATTGTGCTGGGGGTGTGGTTATTTAACTACATATATAAAGTGTGGTTTTGATGTGTTTTGGTATTCTGAAGAAGTCTTATTGTGAAGACGAAACCTAGGTCAATTCAGTTTTATTTTTTATTTTTTTTATTTTTTTGCCTATGCCTAAATAAATTCCTTGTTGGCTTTGGACTACATTTTCCTTTGAATTTTACCTATCTGACAGATCTCAAGCTGTCAGATGGAAGAACTGCACCTCTTCCTTCTTGCCCACACCTACTGGCGTTCCTCAGGGGTCCATCTTCGGACCCATGCTTTTCAACATTTTTATAAATAATGTAAATAATCCAATAAGTGCTCCGACGAGGTAAATGCTGCTCTGTGATAAAACAAACCAAGCAATAATGTAGAAAAGAACAGGAGCAGCAAACCAAAGACCAACAGCAACAAGTCCAGCATATAAATCAACTGTCTCAAGTTTCGAATCTCCTCCAAAACAAAAACGAAATCCAAATGAAAATAATATATATGGTTTATTAAGACAGGTTAGCGCTTTCACCGTAGTGGCTTCTTCAGACCTATGTACTGTATATCAAACATCAATTCTTATATAGCGCTGAAAGGCGGGAATTCATTCAATCTTAAAGGAATATCACATCTAAAAACAGCTGATGCAGAAAGTACATGTAAACAGTCTCAAACATTCAAAAACTCATATGTATATCAGACGTCAGTTCTTATATAGTGCTACAAAGCAAAAATTCATTCAATCTTAGAAAATACATATCACATCTAAAAACAGCATATATAAACAATATATATACTGTGTATCGAACATCAATTCTTATATAGCGCTGAAAAGCGGGAATTCATTCAATCTTAAAAGAATATCACATCTAAAAGCAGCTGATGCAGAGAGTACATGTAAACAGTCTCAAACATTTAAAAACTCATATGTATATCAGACGTCAGTTCTTATATAGCGCTACAAGGCAAAAATTCATTCAATCTTAAAAAATATATATCACATCTAAAAACAGCATATGTAAACAGTCTCAAACATCTAAAAGCTCATATGTCATCAAACCTAAATAACTATAGTGCAATAAAAACAGATATTATTTAATATAGCTTCACCTATATAATTTCCTAGTCTTTAAAAAGGGTTTAACAGGGACCATACCACTGAGGCCAGGTGGAATGTCAGATCTTAATTTTATTATCCAATTCGCCTCTCTGGTCTCGGTATAGTTCCTAATATCACCACCTCTGGGTCCAGGTAAAATTATTTCCACTATTAAAAACTTAAACGTGTGTGTGGGTCCTTTCTCAGTAACATGCCTAGCTAGAGCATTCGATTTCAAACCTATTCTAATATTATAGGCATGCTCCCGTATCCTATCCCTAAACACCCTATTAGTCTTACCAATGTAGTATGCCTGGCATTCCGTACAGGATGCCAGGTAAACCACATTGGAAGTGAGACAATTCCCATACACTCTGAATGTATATTCTCTGAATGTAGTAGGGTGAATAAATGTATTATCGATGTTAATATAATTACAAAAATTGCATTTATTGCACTTTTCTGTCCCATATGACTCTATATTATATTTCACCATCTCTTCCTTGGGGTAACATAACAATCGCTTCAAATTCTTTTTATTCTTATAAATAAATCTTGGTGCTTCCCCTACTGTATTCATAAGTTCATGGTCTATGGTTAAAACATCCCAATGTTTCCTAATTACATCTTTGATTTTCGCTACATCACTAGTGTAGAAAATAGAGCAGGCTGCTCTTTCCCCTCTACTTATCTCTTCACCATTTACTAAAGATTCCTGATTCGTGTGTGATCCATGCACAAACCCATTGTTGAAATAGGGGGCAGCACTATGCTCTCTAAGAATCGACATATCTATAAGACCTCTCCTGATCTCATTAGCAGAATAGCCTCTAGATATAAACCTATTACTTAATTCATTGATCTCATTAATATATCCTATTTCAGTTGGATTGTATCTTGATATGCGAATAGCTTGTCCTTTTACAACGTTATGATATACATATCCCGGATGCATGCTGGATCTATGTAATAGTGCATTTCTGTGGCACTTCTTTCTAAATACACCCGTGTTGACTAGCCCATTTTGAAGTTTCTCT
This sequence comes from Protopterus annectens, assembly GCF_019279795.1. NCBI lineage: Eukaryota > Metazoa > Chordata > Ceratodontiformes > Protopteridae > Protopterus > Protopterus annectens. The sequence goes on along the minus strand of NC_056751.1, from coordinate 679,359,720 downwards.
ATATAAATATCTAAAAAAGGAAGTTTATTCTCTGAATAAAATCTAAGATACCCATTACTAGAATTCATGGCCTGGTCAATTCAGTTAAAGTGCCTGTCCAAATAAGGAACAAACATAATTCTTAAAGAAATACATCGGAAACAAGTGTGTATACTCCTATTCAGCCATATACAGGTTGGCGTAGCTATTTGCACAAATCCTTCTGTAAATAAAACTCACCTGAAATAAAACACATTTGATTCCAAGACCATCTCTAGAAAATACATTAGAAGCTCTATTTTAGATACTTGCATCTTTGAATTACGTTTCATATAATTACTTAACATAAGAATTCCCTCTACATTTGGAATGACTGTGAAGAGGGATTTCACATCTAAACTAAAAGAAACTCTTTGTGGTATCAAAGTCTCTCAGGAACTCATTCAACTCTAATAGAAATTGTTATCTCTCAAAATGTAAGTGTTCCCATCCACTAATGGTCTAAGCTGTCTTACCTGCTACTATTGGCCTGAATGGTGGGTTTCTCATATCCTTATGTATTTAGTCCATGTAGGACAGGTATCAAAATTCAACATACATAAACTCAAATAATTCTTTATCTATAATGTTAGCTTTATATAAATCTTCCAAGTTATTCTGTATGTTATGGGCTATGGTGTAAGCCATTCTCTCTTCTATATATCCATAATAAGTTTCATCCGCTAACATCCGTTTCATTCCTTGATATATTGTACTCTATCCATTATTACGATGCCTCCACCCTTGTCTGCTGGTCTAATGGTCAATGTTTGATCATTCATCAAACCATTAAGTGACGCCCTCTGTTTAAAGGTTAGATTAAATTTATTCCTTGGTGTCTTATTACCTCTATTATCATATATCTTGGCTATATCATCTTCCACCAGTCTGCTATATGCAGCTAACAATGGATGTAGTGGTGGAGTAAACACACTAGGTTTCCTAAGTTCTCTCTTCATATTGCATCCCTGATCCTTGAAAAATATCTTTAAAGATAGATTTCTAATATATAACTTGAAGTCCCTAATGGTTTCTTCATATATACTGGCATTGGTCGGAATAAATGTGAGACCCTTGTTCAATACTACCATTTCATCTATGGTTAACGAACGCTTAGAAATATTAAAAACTAATTGTTCTTCCTCCCTTCCCACATCTTTTTTATATTGTGATTTGTATGTTTCTCTGGGGAAAGCTTCCTTTTCTGTCTTCCCCGACTTGCTGAACGCATCCTTCCTTCTCTCTTGTCTAATCTGATGGGGAAAGGGTGTACTATATCATAATTCTGTGCCCCTATTACACTATTATCTATCTGGTTCGTTCTATTAATATCTCATCTACACTTTCATTCCCATTACTTTTACCCTTAAGGCCAGTATTATAATTGCTATCAGTGGTATTGATATTATCTAAAGGAATTATATCATTAATCATTCCTTCATTAACAATACAGCCATTCCTGTAATTGTCCGGGCTGATCTTATTGACTTGCCCACTTACTGACATGTTAGTCATATTAACTTGGCCAGTGCTGCATTCGATCACTTATATCTGTTATAGGGGCATTCCTAATGACTTCTATGTTAGTAACAATTTTATCTGTGTTAGTAACAGTTCTGTCCATTGGAAGTTGCTGCATAGGGATTCCTGAGTTCCCTCTTTCATCCCTCGGCCAAGTAAAGATATTCCTCGTTAATATCTCTTCTTAATTTGGACCTTTTCTGATCCAAAAGGTGTTTCTCATAATGAGAGATGCTGTCTAACAGTCTATTAAAGTGTTCATCTAGACACTTATCAGGATAGCGTTCATATAAGTCGCATTGTTGTTTAACCACTTCTTGTTTAAGTGTTTCTTCAAGCGGTGCAAAAAACTCATTGAGTAACTCCATGTAGCTCAGGCTTACCTGAATATTCAGCCTTTGCCAACGATAGAGCAACTCTGGATACAACATGCCGGTCGTCGGCATTTTCAAGACCCTTAACCCTCTGGGTATCACCTTGCATTGCAAGCAGACATCAAAATGCTGTCTTTGGGTCTAGGGCAGCTCTCATTCCTTCACGGTCAAACTGTTCTAAATTACCGCCATCCGACTCCTCCAGCTCAGCTTGGTACAAAGTTAGTGGATTATAAGTAGCAGAAACAATCTCCGTAAACTTCTGTATACTGGAACGCATGGACTCAGTCGTCATCGCTCAATAGCTTCAACCTCCTCTAAAACTGTGGCAATAATGAAAAAAATGTAAATAATCCAATAAGTGCTCTGACGAGGTAAATGCTGCTCTGTGATAAAACAAACCAAGCAATAATGTAGAAAAGAACAGGAGCAGCAAACCAAAGACCAACAGCAACAAGTCCAGCATATAAACCAACTGTCTCAAGTTTCGAATCTCCTCCAAAACAAAATCAATCAAATGAAAATAATATATATGGTTTATTAAGACAGGTTTGGCTTCTTCAGACCTATGTACTGTATATCAAACATCAATTCTTATATAGCGCTGAAAGGTGGGAATTCATTCAATCTTAAAGGAATATCACATCTAAAAACAGCTGATGCAGAAAGTACATGTAAACAGTCTCAAACATTCAAAAACTCATATGTATATCAAACATCAGTTTCTTATATAGCGTTGAAAAGCGCTATATAAGAATTGATGTTCGATACACAGTATGTATATTGTTTATATATGCTGTTTTTAGATGTGATATGTATTTTCTAAGATTGAATGAATTTTTGCTTTGTAGCGCTATATAAGAACTGATGTTTGATATACATATGAGTTTTTGAATGTTTGAGACTGTTTACATGTACTTTCTGCATCAGCTGTTTTTAGATGTGATATTCCTTTAAGATTGAATGAATTCCCGCCTTTCAGCGCTATATAAGAATTGATGTTTGATATACAGTACATAGGTCTGAAGAAGCCACTATAACCTGTCTTAATAAACCATATATATTATTTTCATTTGGATTTCGTTTTTGTTTTGGAGGAGATTCGAAACTTGAGACAGTTGGTTTATATGCTGGACTTGTTGCTGTTGGTCTTTGGTTTGCTGCTCCTGTTCTTTTCTACATTATTGCTTGGTTTGTTTTATCACAGAGCAGCATTTACCTCGTCGGAGCACTTATTGGATTATTTACATTTTTTTCATTATTGCCGGTGCACGGACGAGGACATGACCGACGCTACAGTTTTAGAGGAGGTTGAAGCTATTGAGCATTGTTTCTGCTACTTATAATCCACTAACTTTGTACCAAGCTGAGCTGGAGGAGTCGGATGGCGGTAATTTAGAACAGTTTGACCGTGAAGGAATGAGAGCTGCCCTGGAGCGACTGGAGGGAGATCTATATAAACTTAAACGAATGCAGACCCAAAGACAGCATTTTGATGTCTGCTTGCAATGCAAGGTGATACCCAGAGGGTTAAGGGTCTTGAAAATGCCGACGACCGGCATGTTGTATCCAGAGTTGCTCTATCGTTGGCAAAGGCTGAATATTCAGGTAAGCCTGAGCTACATGGAGTTACTCAATGAGTTTTTTGCACCGCTTGAAGAAACACTTAAACAAGAAGTGGTTAAACAACAATGCGACTTATATGAACGCTATCCTGATAAGTGTCTAGATGAACACTTTAATAGACTGTTAGACAGCGTCTCTCATTATGAGAAACGCCTTTTGGATCAGAAAAGGTCCAAATTAAGAAGAGATATTAACGATTTCCGTAAAGGGAATATCTTTACTTGGCCGAGGGATGAAAGAGGGAACTCAGGAATCCCTATGCAGCAACTTCCAATGGACAGAACTGTTACTAACACAGATAAAATTGTTACTAACATAGAAGTCATTAGGAATGCCCCTATAACAGATATAAGTGATCTTGGGGCGGATAAGGGGAATGCGAGCACTGGCCAAGTTAATATGACTAACATGTCAGTAAGTGGGCAAGTCAATAAGATCAGCCCGGACAATTACAGGAATGGCTGTATTGTTAATGAAGGAATGATTAATGATATAATTCCTTTAGATAATATCAATACCACTGATAGCAATTATAATACTGGCCTTAAGGGTAAAAGTAATGGGAATGAAAGTGTAGATGCATTGGTGGTTCGTCGAAAGACGAATGGCGCAAGCACACTCCCAGATATTAATAGAACGAACCAGATAGATAATAGTGTAATAGGGGCACAGAATTATGATATAGCACACCCTTTCCCCATCAGATTAGACGAGAGAAGGAAGGATGAGAAACATACAAATCACAATATAGAAAAGGTGTGGGAAGGGAGGAAGAACAATTAGTTTTTAATATTTCTAAGCGTTCGTTAACCATAGATGAAATGGTAGTATTGAACAAGGGTCTCACATTTATTCCGACCAATGCCAGTATATATGAAGAAACCATTAGGGACTTCAAGTTATATATTAGAAATCTATCTTTAAAGATATTTTTCAAGGATCAGGGATGCAATATGAAGAGAGAACTTAGGAAACCTAGTGTGTTTACTCCACCACTACATCCATTGTTAGCTGCATATAGCAGACTGGTGGAAGATGATATAGCCAAGATATATGATAATAGAGGTAATAAGACACCAAGGAATAAATTTAATCTAACCTTTAAACAGAGGGCGTCACTTAATGGTTTGATGAATGATCAAACATTGACCATTAGACCAGCAGACAAGGGTGGAGGCATCGTAATAATGGATAGAGTACAATATATCGAAGGAATGAAACGGATGTTAGCTGATGAAACTTATTATGGATATATAGAAGAGAGAATGGCTTACACCATAGCCCATAACATACAGAATAACTTGGAAGATTTATATAAAGCTAACATTATAGATAAAGAATTATTTGAGCTTATGTATGTTGAATTCCCATTGATACCTGTCCTACATGGACTCCCGAAAATACATAAGGATATGAGAAACCCACCATTCAGGCCAATAGTAGCAGGTAGGGGGTGGTCAACTGAACCGCTGTCGATTTACGTAGAGAGACAGCTTAGACCATTAGTGGATGGGAACACTTACATTTTGAGAGATACGAAACAATTTCTATTAGAGTTGAATGAGTTCCTGAGAGACTTTGATACCACAAAGAGTTTCTTTTTAGTTTCGCTAGATGTGAAATCCCTCTTCACAGTAATTCCTAATGTGGAGGGAATCCTTATGCTAAGTAATTATTTGAAACGTAATTCTAAGATGCAATTATCTAAAATAGAGCTTTTAATGTATTTTCTAGAGATGGTCTTAGAATCAAATGTGTTTTATTTCGAAGGTGAGTTTTATTTACAGAAGGATGGCGTAGCTATGGGCACGTCTTGTGCAAATAGCTACGCCAACCTGTACATGGCTGAATGGGAGCATACACACTTGTTTTCGATGTGTCTTTTTAAGAATCATGTTCCCTTCTACAAACGTTTTGTAGACGACCTGTTCCTTATTTGGACAGGCGCTTTAACTGAATTGACTCAGTTCGTGGAGGCCATGAATTCTAGTAATGGGTATCTTAGATTTACACATGAGTATTCAGAGAATAAACTTCCTTTTTTAGATATTTATATAGAGAAACTTCAAAATGGGCTAGTCAACACGAGTGTATTTAGGAAGAAGTGCCACAGAAATGCACTATTACATAGATCCAGCATGCATCCGGGATATGTATATCACAATGTTGTAAGAGGACAAGCCATTCGTGTATCTAGATATAATCCAACTGAAATGGGATATTTTAATGAAATAAATGAATTAAGTAATAGGTTTATATCTAGAGGCTATTCTGTTAATGAGATCAGGAGAGGTCTTATAGATATGTCGACCCTTAGAGAACATAGTGCTGCCCCCTATTTTAATAATGGGTTAGTGCATAGATCACATATGAATCAGGAATCTCTAGTATGTAGTGATGAGATAAGTAGAGGGGAGAGAGCAGCCTGCTCTATTTTTTATACTAGTGATGTAGCGAAAATTAAAGATGTAATTAGGAAACATTGGGGTGTTTTAACTATAGATCATGAACTTATGAATGCAGTAGGGGAAGCACCAAGATTTATTTATAAGAATAAGAAGAATTTGAAACGATTATTATGTTATCCTAAGGAAGAGATGGTGAAGCATAATATAGAGTCATATGGGACAGTCAAGTGTAATAAATGTAATTTTTGCAATTATATTAACATCGATAATACATTTATTCACCCTACTACATTCAGAGAATATACATTCAGAGTATATGGGAATTGTCTCACTTCTAATGTGGTTTACCTGGCTTCCTGTACGGAGTGCCAGGCGTACTACATTGGTAAGACCAACAGGGTGTTCAGGGATAGGATACGTGAGCATGCCTATAATATTAGAATAGGTTTGAAATCAAATGCTCTAGCCAGGCACGTTATTGAGAAAGGACCCACACATACTTTTAAGTTTTTGATAGTGGAAATAATTTTACCTGGACCTAGAGGTGGTGATATTAGGAATTATACCGAGACCAGAGAGGCGAATTGGATAATAAAACTAAGATCTGATGTTCCACCTGGCCTCAATGGTATGGTCCCTGTAAAACCCTTTTTAAAAACTAGGAAATTATATAGGTGAGGGTATATTAAATAATATCTGTTTTTATTGCACTATAGTTATTTAGGTTTGATGACATATGAGCTTTTAGATGGTTGAGACTGTTTACATATGCTGTTTTTAGATGTGATATATATTTTTTAAGATTGAATGAATTTTTGCCTTGTAGCGCTATATAAGAACTGACGTCTGATATACATATGAGTTTTTAAATGGTTGAGACTGTTTACATGTACTCTCTGCATCAGCTGCTTTTAGATGTGATATTCTTTTAAGATTGAATGAATTTATATAAGAATTGATGTTCGATACACAGTATATATATTGTTTATATATGCTGTTTTTAGATGTGATATGTATTTTCTAAGATTGAATGAATTTTTGCTTTGTAGCGCTATATAAGAACTGATGTTTGATATACATATGAGTTTTTGAATGTTTGAGACTGTTTACATGTACTTTCTGCATCAGCTGTTTTTAGATGTGATATTCCTTTAAGATTGAATGAATTCCCGCCTTTCAGCGCTATATAAGAATTGATGTTTGATATACAGTACATAGGTCTGAAGAAGCCACTACGGTGAAAGTGCTAACCTGTCTTAATAAACCATATATATTATTTTCATTTGGATTTCGTTTTTGTTTTGGAGGAGATTCGAAACTTGAGACAGTTGGTTTATATGCTGGACTTGTTGCTGTTGGTCTTTGGTTTGCTGCTCCTGTTCATTTCTACATTTTTATAAATAACCTTCACACTGTCATACCTGACACTACAGTCATCCAATACGCTGATGACTCTACCTTAGTCTGTTCCACCCCCAACATTCCTGAACTAATGACTAAGACTCAAATAGCTTTTTTCACTACAGAGAACTAGATGCACCAAGACCACCTCTCCCTCAACTCCAGTAAATCTAAAATACTAATTTTCCTCCCCACTAGGGTTTCCTCCTTTGACAAAAACATCTTCAATGTCCTAAGCCAAACTAATACTGCTATAGAAGTGGTCCCCTCTGCAAAACTCCTTGGCATTACCATAGACAAACACCTCAAATTCAACCTCAACATGCAACAAAACATAAAGAAAACCCACCAAAAGCTAGGCATGTTATATAGGAATAACCAAATTATTTCCAACTCCTCTAGGCATTCCCTGGCAATTACCTACCTCCTACCTTCTCTTCTATATGGAGCCCCTCTTCTAACCAATCTGTCTGCTTCCAATACCTCTAAACTTGAAGCTTGCTATAATAAGATCTCTAAATTTGCCACTAAATCCAAAATCTCAACTCATCACTGCCTTAGCCTACAATCTCTGAACTGGTTAGAACTCCCTAACTACCTAGACTATCTTCAACTAACCACTGCTCACAAATTAATATTCTCCCCAGATAAATGCCCAGCCTTAACAAACATCCGTCCCCTATACATCCCAAACAGATCTCTGAGATCTGAACACCAAAACCTAATTTCCATTCATAAACCCAAATGTCCCGCTGGCCAGCTCCTACTCTCCTTCTCTCTAGGTAAAAAATGGAACTCTCTTCCTCCTTCTCTTAGACCTATACTTAGCACTGAATCCTTCAAGACCCAACTTTTCCTACACCTATCCTCCAAATGGAAATGCTCCTGCTTTCACCCTACATAAATTCTAGGGATTCTCCACCCTAGCTCTCCATATTCCTGCCCCACTTTACTCTCAAGTTTTTTTTCTATTCCTCCAAAAACAGAACTAGCAGACTTTAACTAACTCCAAGTATGTAAATATGTAAATATTGTAAACATCTGAAGAGCCATTCAAAAAAAAAAGTGTCTGTTTTACACTGTCTTATGATGTATATTACACTTTTGCAGTTTCTTGAATGCATGAATCTCACTCTTGTATTTTACCTCTACATTATGTAACCTTTAATGTATTATGTAACTTTTATAGTATTGTATTGCTGTTGGAGCTTTTCTCCCCGAGCTTCCACTGAAAATGGGCACTTCTCGGCCCAGTGGACCTCCCCGGTAATCAAACTGAAACTAAAAATAAAAAAATAAATAAATGTACATATACACATCCATTTGCCTACATATACATATATATATATATATATATATATATATATATATATATATATATATATATATGTAGGCACATATTTCAACTTTCATAGTGAGAATATCAATTATACAAAGGATGTAAGGTGTACAGTAATGTAATAAAATCGCACAGTCTTGGGATAAATGCATTGAAGGTGTTCACAGCCCAGGTAGCTTTAGCAGGCCTTACTGGCTTCAACATTGCAAACTGAACAAACCACCCACAGTGTTGAACCACCACATGTCATATACCAGCACTGTATGCTGTCTTGTTTGTCATACACTAAAACCTACATACAAATATGCGCATACTATCCTTCACCAACATATATATCTCCCCCTTTCGCAAACAGTTACAATATGTCCCCTGCTCTATGCACATATACAGATGTGAATATATATGACACATATATATTTCTCCGTATGTGTGTGGCATACACACACATGGTCCACACTGTTGTAAGTCCCTGGACTTCACAGCTGAACTGTTCAGCCTTGCTGCAACACAAACAGGTGTCACATATGAACTCAGACTAACATTAGGGGGGTATATATGGCAACAGATGCTAGATAAGCATACTAGACTGCTACAGCAGTTGCTAATGCTAAGCTACACTTTAATATGTCTATCATGCATGTGTTGTTCTGTCACACCCATGTTTATATAATGTCAGTGCTAATCCCCACAACAGCCATTGGCCACACTACTGTACAGAACACAGATAACATGGATCAGATTTTTGACATTTAATGCTGAGCTACACATTGCACAGGTATGTCTCACTGCCCGCAGGTTCACACAGTATTGTCTATAGCAGTAGTTAAGCAGAACATCTGTGCATAAAAGGGTACTGCTGCCACATATGAATGTTTCACATTATGTAGACTATTCTTCAATAACATCTACTACATGCCAGTAAATACATATGTGTCACATACCTTTCTTTTGTATAATTTGGTAATATATCTTTTTCCTTTTCTCTCTCTCTCTCTCTCTCTCTCTCTCTCTCTCTCTCTCTCTCTCTCTCTCTCTCTCTGTCAGTCTCTGCAACAGAGTGACTGAGTGTGTTGTCAGAGATTGCAGCCTGCTTTTGTAGGAATTTGAACATGAGCATGTGATGGCCTCTGCACCAATTAGTGGCCACCATTTGCTAATTGCATGCAGCCTGCTGTGTAGTAATTGCAGTAATCACTGTCATAGCAACCCAGTACTATAAATTGCTGACTCATGTAGGCATGGCCCTTTCAGCTTTCCAAGATGGAGATCATCCTTGTTTGGTGTGGACATCATTGTTTAAGACAGAACGTTAGTATAGTTCTTATATCAAAAGCCAGGGGTGTAGCCAGAGATTTACATTTTCTACTCAGACCTAATGTTGCTGCTTCCAGTACCCACTTGTCAGTGTAGAAATGCACTCACCCCTCAAAATGCTACCCCAAGATACATTGAAAGATGTACTTTCTTTTCAACTGTTACAATTAACTGCCATACAAAGCTAGTTATTGAGATGTATTCCTTTGGCACAAGAATTGTTTGTGAACTGCTATACTGTGAATATTAATTTACTCAGTTCTAAACAGTTTGTGCTTTTTTAGTGTTGACATTAGCATGAGCTGCTCATAAAAACTGGACACATTTCAGTACTGTGAGTATGCTTACCTACATCCTTAGTAGACCCTGCACACACAGGTATATTCTACATTTGGGTAGGGTTGCAGAAGTACAGAGAGCGTAAGTAGTATTGTGTGGATTTTATCCTGCTGGACTTACAGGGTTGCTGTGTACATGTTAGTTTATCAAGGCAAGTAGTCTGTCTGCGTAACTCCCAACTGTGGTCCTATCCACATGATAGCCAGAGAATAGCCTGTTATTTTTTGTCTGTGCACCACACAGGTCTTTTCAGCAATAGAGCAATGACATTCTTACAGTTGGTTGCTACCAGTACATGGCTACATCCATTTGTATTTCAGTGTTGTATTCCTACATAAGGGTATGCTTCCGAAACTCCTTCCAAAGCTATTTGCACAGTGTGTAACAGCAGAAAAGGCTAATATGCTTCTGTGTTTCTGCCTCTGCCAGACCTCTCAACCAACCAGGTACATATCTGAACAGAATCAGGGAAAATTCAAGAAAAAGTCAGGGACAATCAGGGACACCTTTAAAATATTAGTGCCATTAAGTTGAAACATTGAGAGAATCAGAGCATATGAATTGATACACCTTTTCTGAAGTAAAAGAAGTGTCTAACTCTTAATTATTGTCATTATTCATTAAGTGTAATTCACCACCTTTCTGCCCAAAGTCAGTAGTTTTAGGAGGGATTCAGAGGGACAGAGCTAAAATATGTGTCAAAATCAGGGACATCCCTGAAAATTAGGGACAGTTGAGAGGTATGGCCTCTGCCCTAAACAGATATGCCAGTGTTTGTCCTGCTGTGATACTGTGTGGGGTTGTAAAGTGATGGTGTAACATTATTTCCTGCTAGAATGTCTGCTTCTCTTATCACAGTCATGTAATGTAATCCCACAACAACTGTTGGTCAACATCCACAGAACAAGTTGTGTGGTATGGCACTCCTAATTTTCCTTTATATTCACTCATTCTGATGCATGATATAATTATTTAAGCACCAACTTGATGTATATCTACCATGGCTTAGTGATATTTCATGTTGTGTAGTGTGTGCAAGGTCCGGGGTTCGAGACTTACAGAGGTGTTTTATTTTGCTCCTGAGCAGAACAAGGACCCTCACATACAGAGTAACTAAGGCACTTTTAAGCAGTTGTAAGCAGGTTTGCACAATGCTGCGCACTGCTTAGCCAAGCACAAACAAGCACAAAATCGCGCAAACCTGCTAACTACTACTTAATAGTGCTTACTCCTGCTCACCCCGTGCCAATTTCTTTGAAAGAAAAGAAAAATGGGGAGATAGGAAAGTGGTGAAAAAGGGGCACAAAGAGGGAAAAACAGTATGAAAAATAGCTCGGGATGTGCAGGACAGGTGTAGGGAAGGTCCAAAGCTGCCCATTTCTTCAACAGCAACAGCTGTGCATATGCAATAAATTTGGAGGTAGATATGAACCCTTCAACCCCTGAGAGAGGGGTGAGGACAACAAAGTATGTTGTAATGCCAATTAAATAACATTTCATGTGTCCAGTGGATGTGTGCAAAATAGACAGCTATGTATGGGGCATACTTTTTTTTTTTGGGAACAGATTGCCCTTTTTTTCAGGTGAGAGTGGAATGTGGTGTAGGGGAAGTAGGTATATTTGGGGAGGTAGGTTGGGGAGGTAAACAGACAAGACAAACAAGATGCATACAGGGGTGGTATATAACACGTGGTGGGTGAATACATTTTATGGGGAGGGATGTTTGGAAATCGCAAGCCCATGAGCCCCCAGATGGAAACAGTGGGACTGAGGTCCCCACCCATGGGCAGTCACCACTGTACCTTCACGGCCCAGAGGGTGGCTGTGCTGGGGGCTGTGTAGGAGGGGCAGGCTGACTGAGGAGTGGCAACACTCGGGCCTCAAGCTGGCATAGAGGTTTTGCAAAAGAACGTTCAATCTCTCTACTCACCACAGCCCGGACCACTCGAAGGGTGATAGGTGCCCCTCCACCCATGCTTGCACGGGGGGGGGCAAGCCTCATCCCCTGCAGTGCTTCCACCCGAAGGTGGCACAGGGCCAATGGAGGAGGAGGTCCCAGGCTGGGAACCAGATCTGCTGGTGTCAGGTGCCATGGCCAGCTGAGGTGGAACAGGTGGGTCCGCTGGGACCGGCCTTCCTATATGAACTATGTTCTGGAGAGTTTAATAAAGATATGGGTTAGTAACACTGAACAGCATTTCCAAATAGTTATAACAGCATGCAAAAGTATTCCCATTAAGCCAACACACCAGATTTTCAACAGTTGAAAAGCAAGCATAACACAGGCATATATAGAACAATAGTGGACATTATAACAGCATGCAGGTTGAACTGATGGCAACAGGCCACCAATATTGTGGTATCTTAACAGGGCACATGCATAGAAATAAATGCAAATATTTATAAACCAATAGGACATATGTCCCAACAAATGTTTTGAGATTTGACATACCGACTGAGGTGTGGAATTGCATTTTTTATGCACATACAGTAGGGTTGGAAAAGATAGCTCAATTAACAACTTATATATCCTTCTAGTTTTTACTACATTCCTATTAACTGCAGTTATATGTCCCTTACATGTATCATTACACTCCCCAATGTCCTTATATTGTGCAATTGGATTTTGATAGATCATTATATACATGAGCTGTATCTTACATACAACCAAGATGCAGATGTTACTGCAGCATATTTTGAGAGTTGCTCACACACACACTACTGCTAAGATGGTACACTGACAGATCTACCTTCATATACTTATCTAGATATGTTCAGGTGAAAGTATCAGTTATATGTTAACAGCTCCCTACATTTCTGGCAGCACACTGACATTTCTGGGAAACACAGTACCAAGCTACTCATGTGGCAGATTAACCTGTACATGCTGGCCATGAACCAACAGTTTAGGGCTGTACATATGCATCCAAGCTACTGGCACTCCCTTCATTCACGTTATATGGGCCTACCCAAGTGTGGGTTGACACTGCTTAATACAACACTACTATTTGTAGAATGCAACAGTACAACAGCATATCAAAGAAAATGACACAGACGCACTCCTTGAATCATACATTTATTAAAGGATTATTACACCTTTATTTATTGGGTTAAATTACTTTTTGAAGGCTCTCTCATTTATTTTATATAACAGTACATGCAGAATAATTACTAACCTGTCTCATGACGCAGCCTTTGCAGCCTATCTTCTGCTGGTTCAGAGCCCGATCACCTGCAGCTGTGAAGTAAATGCAGTGATTTTGAGACATACCTATCCATGGTATAGACAAGCATAGCAATTCTTAACTACTTAATACAATGGCTACTGACTCAGTACTGGGGCATTACGCATTGTACGGGATTCCTGGATCCACTGGTCCAGTTGATCCTTCCTACTTCGCTTCAGGTCTGAATAATGGTGCCTGACCTGCTCACCAGTCCGAGGAACACCAGTGGCACTGGTGAGATCACGGACAAGACTGTCCCAGGCCTCCGTTTTATATTGGGTATCCTGGTACTGGCCCCGCAGGAGTCTTTTCTCATGATTGTGGACAAGGAGCCAAACCATCATTTTGGAATCTTGGATGCCCCAGCGTTGCACTATAAATCGAGTGCCTTCACCAACACCAGCCATGCTAACTGCAGAAGGAAGCTACAACCAGTTATAGCAAGTATTCCTGCCTGTGGAGCTTAAATATGGCTCATTTCCCGCACTTATTTGTGATTAGCCACTTTTGGAAAAACTCAGCTGTATGCACGCCTACTTAGCTGATGTTGGCAATGTTTAAAATTCCTTTGATAGATATGTGTCTGTTGAAAGTGCATGTTTGTGAAATGCTGTCATGGCTTAGTGGTTAAGTATTGTGACTATAGTGCACAGTATCTTGAGTTCGAGCCCTATCACTGCTTTTTATTTTCCTGTGCTGCTGGGCAGACCTGACTGGTTAAGGAACAGTAAAGCAGGTGTGAGCGTGTTTACCTGACTTTGCTCAACTTTGCCCGACTTTGCCCGACTTTTCCCAACATTGCTCAATGTTGCTCAACGTTGCTCGATATTGCGTTAGCACAGTATGCAGCTACACGCAAATACATTGCGGATGTGCTGGTTAGCGCGGTGCGCAACTATGCGCAATTGTATTTAAATATGCTCAATAATGGTAAAAGCTTAAAATAGGGTACTCATGCCTCAGAAAGCATAACCATTTCACCTTTAAATATATATATATATATATATATATATATATATATATATATATATATATATATATATATATAAAATTCGTTCACTACTACATTTAACATTTCAATGCTTTTTACAAAAATGTCAGGAAATATTTTTGTATATAGATTTTCTACAGAAAATGGAATGTGCCATAGTGGGACTCGAACTGGGAATGCCTCTTCTTTGTGTAAAGGCTCTAACCACTACGCTATCGCTATTTTGCTTAATTTGCATATATTTTTCTTATTATCCTCTTCTGGTGTCTAAGCTGCTAACTGTAGCTAAGCAATGAGCAAACCCACGCAAACCCGTGCAAATATGGGCAGCTATATCGGAAGAAAAAAATAATTTTTTTTTTTAATTTTGTAAGTTGTTTAACATATGGGGGAGTGTAGTGTTACATTGTACACATGTGAGCAGACTTGCTCATGTAACTCAAAATTGCGGCGTTTCTTCATTGCAGGGGCCTGGATTTTTGGACTGCTCGGCAGTCTGACACACCCCCCTACACTCGTCCACGCTCCATGTAAGCTTTAGAGTTGAGGCTGCGCACCCTCATTAATATGCATGGCACGCTGCCATCATACTCTTACACTGGCACTTCTGTGTAAGACTAATCTAGTCTTACACGGAATATTAGTAAATCCGGGGGTCTGTATGTCTGTATGATACATTCTAATGTGAATTCCATTTCTTGATTATTGACAGAATTATTGGGAACAGAAACAACAAACAGAGATGGCACAGCATTCTAAACAAAAATGAAAAAATATTGGATCATTAAGTTGGGGGGATTATTCCCTCCTGGACTTAATGACCATTTGTAATGTTGCATTTTGTATTATATGTTTTATGGAACCTTTTTTGTTTAGATTAGGTATGTATGGTTCTATCTTTTTACTCTATTGGAAATTATCATTTTTGGGGCATATTTATATACATAGGATCTCTATAGACTGTTGCTGATGTGATCACAGGTAATTTTTTACTATTAGTATTTGTATGCTATGGAAGGGGTGTATTTTGTGTTGCAGTGGGCAGGGCTATTTTTCTATGGGGGGGGTCTATTTAGGTAGGATTGTGTGTTTTTGCTTTGTGATTCTGTTCCACTGATGAAGGCTTTGTGGCCAAAACCGGTATGGACAATAAAGGGATTTGGCCTTTTGGCTTAATCCAACGGTCATTTGATATTTTGTGCCTTTTTTCCCACATGCTAGCTACTCATGTCTAATTCACAAATTTGTGGCTTCCCATTCACTCATCAAGTTTGCGCTTGAAGAGGCTTGTAAGGTATTCTGTTTGCATGTATGGAAAGTCTAATCCAGAGACTGAGCAGCCTATGGGAGACAAACCTGGCTCTCCAGCAGGTTTTGTTGATGTTGCATATTATATTCAGCCCTTTCAAGCAGGTAATGTGCAAGGAGTTAGACTTATATAATTGGAGCATCTTTAGTAGGGAAAGGTCCAAGATTGCCTCGTAGGTGAGGCACAGATCACCTCTGAGCAATCTGTACAATACTGAGTAGAGTGATAGTGATTTAATCCTGTCCACATAGGACAGGTGTTGGAGGCCAGGGATTCTCTTTGTGATGTATTTCTGTGGCCTTTCTAGTTGGTGCTGTTGTTTGGAGAGATGCATACCAAACGGGGCATTATACTCAATTATTGGCCTAATGAGGGATGAGTATAGAGCGGTAATAACTTCCTTTTTTTCTGCATGCAATCCCTTTACTTATGAGATAAACCAAGTAAAAGACTTTTCTGACCACTCCCGCTACATTATGGTCAAATGTGACATTGTTATCAACCTTAGTGCCCAGGTCTCTAACTACAGGTTGTGTGTTTAAGGAGTCGCAGTTGATGTGGTAATCAGTAGGGGCAATGTATTTACCAAATGGTATGATGATACATGTTTTTGCATTTAGGTTGAGGCCATGACTTTGGCACCAGTCATTAGTTGCTGTGAGACCCTCTTGCAGTATATTAACATCATCGGGGGTGTCCTTGACAGCACCCAATTTACAGTCTTCTGCAAACTTGGTCAGCCACAGGCCTTTCATCTTTGCCTAGACCTCTGAGAAGTAGATGCCAAATAGTAGGTTCATAGGTTCATAGGTTGGTACTAAGCTATTGGGCCTAGGGCCTATACAAGCCTAGCCATAACAATTCCATGGCTATTTCTTCCCACACTATTTACTTCACTGGACCCCTATCTATCAGGGTTCCTAGGGCAGATCTCTTTGGAATTCCACTAGTGACACGTCTGCTATCAGAGGTGGAGGCACCTATTTTGACCTTGAGCATCTTGTTGGTGAGCCAGTTGGCCACTCACCTAATGAGATAAGGATTTCCACCAAGTTGTGTTGTTTTCAATGATGCCTGAGTGGGGGATAGTGTCAAAGACCTTGGCCAAGTCAAGGTAAGCTGTATGTACTGACTTTCCCACATCCAGGGCCTTGCTGACAGTCTTACAGAAGTCAACCAGGATCAACAAGCATGATCTGCCCTTGACAAATCCGAAGTGGGTGGAGTCAAGTGCTTGGAGATAGCCTATGTTCTTGTTTATGAGATGCATAATAATATGCTCAATGGCTTTACAGATCAGACATGTCAAGCTAATGGGGTGATAATTTCCAGGGTCAGTAGTGCCACCACCTTTCTGCAAGGGAATGACAATGGCAGTTCTCCTCTCTGTTGGAATGAAGCCTGTACTTAAGCTGTGGTTGAATAGAGTGCTCAATGGTAAGGCCAGTTCTTGTTAGAGATGGTGCAGAATACAGCCTGGGATACTTTCAGGTCACATGGAAGCTGTGTTGTGTGACTTGGATAGGACCTTTAACAGTTGATCTATAAAGATGTGAGGTGCAGGACAAGTACTGGGGTGTCAAAAGGGCCTTTGGGGGGACGGGGGTAAAGTTTGCACTGAACCTATCTGCTAGCAGGGTGGCTAAGTCAACAGGATCAGTGTAAGTGATACTGTTAAGTACTAATTTGGAATAAACCTGGGCTTTGCCAAGGAGGTTCCTGACATAACTGAAGAAGGCTTTGTGGTTTCCCTTTGTTTCAAGGGCTCGTTTAGATTCATAATTGGCTTTGAAGTTTTTCTCTAGTGATCTAATTTGCTTGTTGAGGCTAAGGAGAGAGTTTTTCCAGTTTGGAATTTGCTACTTTTTACCCTTGGACAACAGTTTCTTCCTTTTGTTGTAAAGCCTGTTAATACAGGATGTCCACAAATCATGTTTGTGTTTCCTTGAGGAGCAGGTTTTAGTTCTGTTGAGTATGGCTGAGTCCATGCAGTTACACATGTGCTTGTATACTGCACTGGTGTACTGTTCATCATAGTTGTTCACATTCTGTGCAGGGGGCAGTGGTGTGAAGCTATTATCCTTTTGCCTGCTTATTATTACATGCTTTAAAACATAGCTCTGGTGTATTTTTCAAACTTCATCTTGTATTAGAGAATTACCTTTCAAGGAATCTCCACAGACTAGCTATACAAAGTGCTGGTAATGAGAATATCTGTACCCACTTTACTCTGCCATCTTTCTGGATGCAGATACAGATTTAGCTCATCCATTTCATTAATACTGTTATTGGCATTTTGCAGAGCACAGTTCTGAACTTATTTCTATTTGTGCTATTTTCACCTAATTCAGCACATCTCAAGCTTTTTCTTTGTACTTTACAATTCTAGTTTGCACTTTCATATTGCTGCTTTTTTGCTGATTAAATACTACTACTCAGTGATAAACATCAAACCTTTTATTTATTTTCTCACAAGTGATTTATACTCTAGTCACCTTCTCGCAGCCACCTAAAAAAAGCATCTGCATTTCCAGATTTTTCTCAGTATGCAGTTGAAATTCTTTTAATGCAGTTGAAGTTCTTTTAAGTTTCTTCCCTGTTGTACAAAACTGTGAACTATCCAGTTACCTTTCATTACACTGCCAACCAAATGTTGCTGCTCTAGCAAATCATAAGTGATTTAGAATATCTGACAAATGCATCTCATTTCCTGACTTACATTTCATCCCTCGGCCATACTTTTATGATACCAACAACATTATCTACAGTCTCAGTGATGCCTCGTGCAACAAATTTTCAAATTGACTCTATAGTAATTTTAGGTCTGTTTCTACCAACACATTTTCCATAAATATATTACTGGAACGTTTCATGAACATTTACTAAGGAAAGTAGTCATGCTCTTTAAGAATATAGCATTTATGGCATTCCATTAAGTCTCTGGGCCCGTAAGCAAATTTTATTTATTTTTATTTATTTAACATTCATTAACTGGAAAAGTCAGACTTGGAACAAAGACAATTTTTAGCAGAGACCCAGGGAGAAATGCTCCAGACACATTTCTTTGAAATGTGGGAAAAAACTGGAGCACACGGAGGAAACCCACACGAACGCAGGGAGGATATGCAGACTCCACACAGAAGGCCACCCCGCCAAGAAATGAAACAGAGAACCTCTTGCTGTGAGGTGACAACACAACCACTGCACCACTGTGCCATCCCAAAAATGATTTATCTTCTTGCAGAACCATTATCCCAGTTACATATCTGGCTGACATCTACTTGTGAAGTGGCTGAGTCATTCAAGTAAAATGCTTCAGTTTGGGTCCTTCTGTCATTGACCATTTAAACATTTCAAGACACCTTTCTTGTTCTGTACTCCAGTACAATTTCACATCTTCATGTTGTTCTATTAATTTCCTTAATGACAAAGTTATTTTTAACAAACCTAGAATAAACCAAATAAAAGAACTAACTTTAAGTGTGATGCACATAAATGAAGAAGTAAGACACACACACACACACACACACACACACACACACACACACACACACACACACACACACACACACACACACACACACACAGGTGCAGTCTACAGTGAAACATTCAAACATAAAAAACAAACAGGTTGTGTGCTTTCATCACTTACTGATAAAACTGTATCATGACCACTTTCTGGTTCTAAAACTAGGTTGAAGTCTCATTAATACACGTTATGGATGTTTTCAACCTGTTCATTATTATACTTTAACAAAGTAGGTTAGGGCTCCATTTTAAAATTCAGAATAAATTTGGAAAGATATTGCTTCACCCTGAGAAATCTCATGAGAGCTTGTTTGCTGTTTGGAGGCTTCATCTATAGTACTGTTCAGAATCCCACTTCCCTACAGATATAAAGAAAAAACTATTGGCTTTCTATTAAAACTCCTATAGCTTTATTAACAAGCAGTGACAACACCCAGAGTATGGGCATTATCTTATCTTCTTCTGAGGATACTAATCTAATGTATGTCCCCCAGAACAGGAGCAATGTCCCCCAGAACAGGAGCAACATTGGCTGCTGACATATAGGGAAAAATGTTCATTATACATACCAGTTATGGGAGTTGCAAGGTTAAAGTCCTGGGCTCAGTTGGCCTTAATGCCAAACATTATATAATTCCCACTGATGTACTTGCCCCAAGATTGAAAAGACTAGTTTGCTTCTTTCAGTCTTCACAAACTTTAAACAGGTCTTCCGCTATATCTACTACTACAGTCATCTCCAAGCTGGGACAGGACCCTTCATTGCCTGCAAACTACCACCCCATTCCCTGCTCAGTGTGAATGTCCAGGTTTATGCTAAAATCCTAGCCAAGAGACTGGGACCCCCTACTCCCCCAGTTGATTCTTGCCACTATGGGAGGGGTAATAAAAGGGAGAAGTAGTGCTAACCACCTGCAAATCCTACTGTTATATTTCCAGGCATTGAAGAATGTGTCTAAATCAATTATGTCTCTCCTCATTGATTTTGGTGAAAAACTTTGACACTCTAATTGGTATTATCTTTGGTCTGTCATGCAACTCATGGAACTCCTAGATGTCTTTATTATTTCAGTTAAAAGACTGTACTAGTCTCCCCAAGCTAGAATACTCACTAATAGCGCGGCCTTTGACCAATTCTATCTTCATAAAGGGACCGGTCAGGGATGCCATCTCTACACAGCTCTCTTTCTCTTGGCTACCGAACCCTATAACAGGCTTCTAACTAATTATCCCAGGCTGTCAATGTGGTCCTTATATAAAATTTAAACCTCTGCTTTTTTATTTGTGGATGACTGTATAGTACTAACATCCTAAATAAAAATATCTTTAGGGTCCATGACTTGTTACATGCCTTTTGTGACAGTGCAGGGGATAATGCCAATGTGTCTAAAATCTGAATTTGCTCCCATCAATACAGTGTCTTATATCCTCAAATACAATAGAGATATCTCCTTTAGATTGGCTAAATCCTCCTCATGGTACATGGATATCAGTCTTCATCTGACTTTAGTACAATGTTACAAGTCAGTCTTAGGGTATTTAGGACAAAGTCTTTGTGTAGGTTCATTCATGACACTGTCTATACTTCTCTCCTAATGGGAAGTATAACTGCTTTCAAAGCATGCATTTCTTCTTTGCTACTCTATATTTTAGGATATCCCTCCCCCAAAATTCCATCCATTGTTAAGAAAAATTAGTAAACTTACCAGATTCCTTTAGTTGGATGGGAGAAGAAGAGTTTCTTATGATATTAGAATCACCCCTTCCAGAGTGTTAGGTTTAGGAATCCCCATTTGTGGTCTATATTCTGTGGCGTTTTTGTTGTCCAATTTATTTTCCTTGAGCCACAATAATCTTCTCAAATGTGTCGAGATATAAGGGGAAATGTTGCATGCTGACTCTCCATGGGGTCTTAGTTGGTATATAACCTCCCTCCCTTAGAACCTGACACTTGGCACTCCATTAGACATACTCATTAAACTCTAAAGGCTTTTTGTAAAATTCTTTCCTGGTGAAACATCCAGGATGCACAACACCTATCTCTACAGTCCCCATTTTTTACCTGACAGCTCCCATATACTTGATTCAGGATGGAGAGCCAAGGGTATACATTAGCTTTCAGACTTAACTATTTACATCCAGAACCAACAAAGTATTCTATACTTAGACGATTTATATAAGGCTTGAAATCTGCCTGCCATAATCTTTTGGAAAAGTTTCCAGTTGAGATAAATGATAAATCACTCCCCCCTTGCTTTCTGCATCAAACAAGCTCCATAGCCCCCCTCCCCCGATGATGTAGGGAAAGTACTATCATGGCCTTTGCTACTTATTCTGTCCTGCATGCCATTTAAATAGAGGGCTAACACAGCCACAATTTCATGGTTTACAGATATAAGAATAGTCTGTGCTAAATCTATATGCGGTTCTTTTTGAAGGGCATGCAACGTCTTTAGAAATTCCCCTATGTCTATAAAAAACTGCCTTTCTTTTCCACTGCATTATTGACACCTGGCCACCAGCATATCTAAATGCCTTGCTACTGCTATTCTCTGTCAAGAATGCAGTTCCCTAAGCCAGATACTTTCCACAAATTTTGGGACTGCACCCCATTCGACAATATCTGGTCCTCCAATGTCAACTGGATTAAACTTACACAAGGCATGAAACACTCCCGTGAAATGTCCGTTTTATAGATCAGCGTCTCTCCTAGCAAAGCCACTAAGGTGTAGGGGAATCCCCTATTGGCAGGTCTTTTATAGCCTCTGCTTCGAAAGCCCTAAAAAGACTAACCAACAATGATCTTCATAGATGTGAGACAGCTTGTAGTCACCAGAGCCTAATAATGCAAACCTTAGCAGGCGACTGTCAACGATGGATTTGATTCCCTCCTTCTCGCAGATATGTCACCCTGTGGTCACCCCATTCCTTTTTAGTATTATCCAGAACACCCCTGTAGTTGATTGGCATTGCAGTGCCTGAGCATTCACTGCCTGTGGTCCTTTTTGCCAGTCTGCATCTCCTATTAGCTGCATTCTATATGGATGATTAATTATGGTTGAAGTTATCTTGCAGATTAATTGATATTAAACTGTTCCTAATTTCTGGTCATGTTACAGTTTTATTGATTGTTTTCCAATTGGGATATCTACTGTTTTTTCTGAGTTAATGTTCACATTTATAAGCTACTTCTTTGAGAGAGGTCCAGGGAAGTAAATATTGTGGGAAGAAATAGCCAGAGAATTGTTATGGCTAGGCTTGTATAGGCCCTAGGGCCGATAGCCTAGTACCAACCTATGAACCTATGAACCTATGAACTCACTACTCATTGTGTATGTTGTTTTTTATATCAGCTGTCTCTCTTTTTGGAAAACATTAAAAAAGTGCTATAAAAACTTTTCTGAATCATTGTTATATTTCAAGCCTTAATATGCTAAGACTGTGACTTAAGACTTCATCTGTAAGACCATGGAAAGGATCATTCTGGAATGAATAAATAAGGATATAGGTAACCTGCAGATTACAAACCCATTCCAGTTCAGAACTGAAAATGGCAGACCCTGCCTCCTTAACCTAGGTAACCTTGGTGATCTCTTTGAAAAGTTACTGAAGTAATAGTCAATGGCAAAACAGTGCACACCACATATCTGGACCTCACAAATGCATTTCATACCATCCTACACTGTCACAGCTAAATGACAGTTCCTATGTAACTCAGTGTATAACAAAATTTCTCACAAATAGGAATCAGGAAGTTAGGGTGGTCAACTCTACCCCTACCAAAAGACCTGTCACTAGAAGTGTAACCTGATGTTTAGTCTATTTCACTGCTTTTTGGCATATACTTCTGGGAGATCAAAGCTAGTGTTAATGGGTTGTGGCTGACCAGGTCTAGAGATGAGTGCAAACTTGATGCCATCATAAACTTTCCAGAGAACACCAAGATCCTTCAGAGAAGGCGTATCTCATATATGTAGCTGGTGTCAAATCCATGGACTAAAATTTAATGCCAAGAAGTGTATAAGCATATTCTTTGGGAAGCATGACTCCCCTTGTAACTTTTACATTGACAACACACTGCTGAAAATCAGTTTTGTAGTTAGACATCTAGTAACCTATGTTGACAATGAGCTTTCCTTTTATCTCCAAGTATCCACTTTTGTAAGGAAGATCATTTCTATTGTACAGATTGTATCTAAAGGTATTGAATCCAGATCCAGAGATGTAATCATCCCACTGTACTTTCCCACTCAATAGGCTGAGCACAGAGAATAATGCCACTTCCAGTATGAACCTGTCAAAACAGTTACCACATCTGACAAAAATTATTACACTGTATTACCACTAAAAAAAATCAAGGGGTCCGAATTGTAAAAATTATGCAGACCATCTAAAAGCCTTGGTCATCCTCTCAGTGTTAACAGACTACTGAGAGGTGACCAGTGTCACATGTACAGATCATCAACAGCCCCTATTCTGTCAGATCTATTGCACATTCACAAGTCCCATGGTATCATAAAGACCCATTCAATGTGTTGGAGGGATAGGTACGTATTTCAGAAAATACTGCTTCTATGGAACCATCTCTGGTCCACATGAAGTAGAGCACTTTTTCTCTTCCTAAGTTCAAAAATAATTTTGATAAATGGATGGATAATCAGAAATCCACCCCTGCCAGTTAAGGATAAGTAACATAAAAATATCCCAACATACCCTTGTTCATCCTATCTGTGGGCTATTTGTATATAAAATGTAAGGGCTAAAAACTACTATGGGAATGTAAGGCTAGTCTTCCTAAAATCTCACAGATCAATAGCCTAGTAAGTAGAGAATCGATGAACCTGTGACATGACACACATATATTAATTCTAAACATTTAATTTTTTAATTTGTTTGGTTTGAATTTTTTTCTCACTGCTCAATCAGACAAATCATGCTGCTTCTTTTGGTCCAATCTAGGTACTGGTAATAGATATTTCATCATCAAGCTTTCTTAATATCCATAATCACTATTAAGTATGGAGAAATGATTTGTCCCTGATACGGAAGCCATCAGTTTTATTATTTTCATCATGTCGAACTCTGTTTTGCTAGTTTTATTATGATGTGTCTTCTCTTAATTTTTTTATTATAGCACACAATCAGTATATACAAGAAAACAATACACATGTATTTATTTTAAATATATAAAAAAAAATTAAAAGAGACTGCCGTGGTGGTGCAGCGGTAGCGTTGTTGCCTCACAGCAAGAGGTTCTCCCGTTTGATTCTCGGCTGGAGTGCGGGGATTGCCTTCTGTGTGGAGTCTGCATGTCCTCCCCGCAGTTGGGTGGGTCTTCAAAAGACATGCGTAAATGGGCGTGCCTTCATTGAAGGTTGAACGTCGAGCTGGCACCTTGGCATTTGTGAAAATCTACTGCCAATCATTAGCGGACCGGAGTTCCACTGTGGCGACCCCTAACCGGGAAAAGCCGAAAGACAAACAACAACAACAACAATATGAAAAACACTTAAAATGCTGTGTACTGTATACCTTATATTTGGTATAGCTTAATAAGCATAGTAAATTATTTATGTTGATTGCAATTTAATTTGGTTGATACCAAAATAGAACTTTATATTACTTCTTTATGTAAATTCTATACCAAAAGCCATAGACAGAATATTCCTATTTTATTGCCACCATTCCCTGATATGTGGGCATATCCACGAACTGTGGAACAACAAGCCAGTTCTCAGCAGTTATGCTTGCAGCCAGGATCAACAATAGGCAGTTCATTCTTTTGGAAACTATGATGACCTTTTGAAAATTTTCGTAAGAAGAGTCTGATTTTTTGACATTTCAGTTTTTAATATTTAGCCATTATGTCTTCTGCAACTTGTAAGGTGTAAGTTACATTTTTCAGGTAGCTCTGTATTGCATTTAATGATCCTGTTACTTCCTCCTGCATTCTTTGTGGAAAAATCATTACATATGTCCTAAAGGTGAGCCTTATAATATATTTAGTAAAACGTATTCCAACTTTGCTTTTATTGGTTGTAGATTAGTGAGAAATGCATATTGATATTTTGATGATGATAAAAATAGTAATAATAATAATAGCAATAATAGTAACATATTAATCTGTTATGGATTTTATATATGTCTCATCCATGTTTTGTGAGGTCATTTTATAGAGTTTTAAAGATGAGCAGTTATATTTTTTACATTGTTTCCCTGTCATGTTGACAGAGTATTGTACAGTGTAAAAGTAAAACATTTTAAGACTCTCTGGTAATTTGTTTTATACTTAGAACAGAATTGTGTAAACTGCTAAGCCTCTGTAAATGGAAAATGGTTCAAATATATTATGGATGCAGAAGCAGACACTGGGCTAGATTCAGTACCACACCAATTTGCATTCAGAGCCACACAAAGTAAATAAACATCACGGTATTCTAATTAGTGCGTAAACAGCAGAGTTATATGCTAATCAATCAATCAATCCATGATGGCAGAGCTATTCAGCAAGATATAAAGGAATCACATACATTCCATGCAGCTACCTGACCTGTACTCTGAAACCTTTTGGAATACAGCCATAGAAACTACACTGGAAAGAAAAATATTAGGGGCTGCTGGTCTTCTGCATGTGTGTGTGCAACAGGCTCAAGTCTATGCTGCTGCTGATGATGGACCTCACACAAGGAGGAGGAGGGTATTTAGACCCCATTTAACTTTTCATGGACTGCATGAAGTGAAAGTAGTGGAGTGCTACAGGGTGGACAGAGACACACTCTACCGCTGTCATCTTCACCTGAGACCAAAGGCAAACCAAGGGGAACCTATACCAGTGGGGACCAAGGTATGTGTAGCACTTAGAATTTTATCTACAGTAACCTTTCAGAGACCCACAGGGGATATTTTGAGGGTGTCACAGGCATCTGTAGCCAGGATTGTTGTTGATTCCTTAATGTTATACTACAGAGTGCCAGTGACTACATCTCTTTCCATTGTACCCCTGAGGACAGAGCTAGAATTATGCAGGGGTTCTACCACTTAGCACACTTCCCTGAAGTCTTGGGTGCAATAGACTGCAATCACATTGAGATCAAATCACCATCTGGGGACAAAGAAGTATCTCTAGCAACAGAATGAGGTTCCACTCCCATAACTTCCAGGTATTGCGTAATGCTAGCAGAATCATCCTGAATGTGTGCACTGACAACCCCAGCAGTTACCACAACTCCCATATCTGACACACCTCATAGCTCTACCAGAGGTTTTCTGGGGTGATAACCCACAAAGGCATTTACTGGAGGATGCAGGGTATGCATTGGAACCATGGCTGATGATGCCCTTCAGAAATGCACACCCACCCATGGACAAACATTATAATGAGGCAAACGCTCAAAGAAGAACATCATAGAGCATGTCTTTGGGATGTTGAAGTCATGGCTTTGGTGCTTGGATACATCATGGGGGCCCTGCAGTATGATCCCAGTACTTGTGCCAAAATTATGACAATCTGTGCATTCCTACACAATATCATCCTGTGAAAACAGTGGCAGCAGGAACACCAGGGGTTAGAAGCAAAAGTTCCACAACCACTAGCAAGGTCACTACATCCATACATAGGTAAGGAGTAAGAGAGGGAACCCCCAGATGTTGTGGGTATAGGTAGCTGTAGGTATGCACAATATGTCTTGCCCTGGCAAGAGGCAATGGATAGCACACATGCTGACCACCTAAGGGGTACACCTTACATCTTATGCAGATACATAGAGTACAACTGATGCCAAGTAATGCTCACAAGCTGTATTTCTCCATGTAGTGGCCGTGTACTGCTAGCATCAGCCAGACTCAGCCCTGAATGATAACAGGTGTAACTGCAGGACTGTCAATGTAAGTGTGGAACCTGGAATAGAAAAATAAATGTGTAAAAACATGAAGGATTGGTAGATACCTGCATAACGTCTACTTGTAAATCTACCTAAGTAGAATGTGTGTGGGTTGTACAGCAATGCTATCAATTACTAACATGACTGACATCTGAAACATATATTTATGCAGTTTACCAAATAACCTGGCCCATGCAACTGAAATACCCACTATAGAAAAAAAAACATTTCAAAAAGTGTACTTATCCCCACAAGTGGATCAATAAGCATGATTGAAAACAATCTCTTCCACTTCAAGTTCCCTAGCTACATGTTTACCTTTTGGTGTATATTCAGCCCTCTGACCACCCTGAAGATGCAAATGAGGTGTGAACTCATTAGAATTGCTGAACAACAAAATTTTGACTCATGTAACAGATGCAAACATAATGTAGCTTCTATACCACTGTTAGGTGCTAATGGATTGCAACTATGAATGATTAATCTGACTGAAGCAAAACACGTTAATGCACAGACTCCCATCAGTGAAGATACACTTACAGAATGTGGAAATAACTGTAGTGAGCTGCACATGTATATTTCTTTGCCATAATAATAAAGTTTCCTGCCTTTGCTGAAAACTTTCATTCACTGTCTTTTATTTGTATCACACCTTGAAAAAAATGAGAAAATGTGCTCCAGAGATTGCATGTGTTATAGTAAAGCATAGATAAGGGATGGGTTTCCAGAATACAAAGAGAGGGCAAAGCATCACCCATTGCACTAAATATGTTATCTACCCATTAAAATGTCCAAGTGTGTGAAATGGTTAATATTGGATATGAAATATGAATTGCTTGTATGCACATGATTAGATTGTGATTGCAAAACTATGTCTCTGGCAAAAAGAGACAAACCCACTACAATTGTGTTGTGGTAAGTGCAATAGTCTGATGGTTCAAATCTCGTGCTGTCTAATTGTTTAACCTTTGGTTCCCTTTTTATCTTTCTGTTTTTTTTTTCTTGTGCCTTTATCATGTGTGCTGCACATGGCCATGGCATAGCCCAAACATGGTTAGCTGCTTAAGAAAAAAGTGAAACATTTAAATTCCAGTCACCTTATAGAGTACAAACACATCTAGTGGCATTTCATGGTGGTCACCATTATGGATGGTAATGACTGTAAAAATGTTTCCTATTATCTGACAATCTCTGAGGCACAATGTGTAAATATTGTGAGTTATAAAAGAGAGAAGACACTTAAATCTGGGTTTGGGTCCCAAGTAAATGTTTTTGTTGAGGGGGTCATAATGAGTACTTACACAACTAAAATGTGTTCACTATTGCATTTTCCATTTGTGCATTGCTAATGTGAGCATAAGCATGGTTCACTGCTTAAGGGAAAAAATGGAACATTTAATTTAGTTCACCTTCCTTCGTGCAAACAGTCTGAGCAGTGATGCATGGTCATCAGCACTCAGGACAGTACTGAGTGTGGAAAATAGACCTCCTGCCTAGCTTTTCCTATGGCACCAGGTGTAAGTGCAGTGACCTCATGGTCAAAAAACAGGTGAACACAGTTCATATCCAACTGACTACTTTTTAATAAGGGTGCTCCAGTATCATTAGTCACAAAACTTTGACTATAAAGGTCATACTACATAGCAATTGTTATGTATAGTAGGTTGATTGGCAGAAAGGTATCACAGTGTAGCTATAATATTTAAACAGCATCTAAACATCCAGATCTTAAAATCATCAGCTCCACAAATAGGCAATGAAGAAATAATATATACCAACCTCAAAATAAACCAAAACAAAACTATTAACGTAATTGGATGCTACTTCCCACCTGGCCAAAATCATCCCTCCACTAGAAAACCTCCTCAGCTGGTCTACCCACCATCTCCCCCAAGAAACTATAATTTTAGGTGATTTCAATATTGACTGGCAATCCTGTTCTGGCAACCATCCAACCCATCTTGTAAACCTTCATGGCTTCACCCAACTAGTCCAGTCGCCAACCAGGATAAATAAAAACTCCAGCAAGCACACTACCCTGGATTGGATACTAGTCAGTAAGAACCCCCAGTCAAATATAACAGGCTGCTTATCAGATAGCCTCAGTGATCACTCCCCAACACCCCTACTCAAAAAATACCTATGCCAAGCTAAACCTGTCATCTACCGTCAAATACGTAAAAAACTAAACTTTAACCCATTCACATTCATCTCATCCCTCAAAGAATGTAACTGGCATCCTCTAAAGTACCTCAGTCTTGATGATGCAGTCGAATTTTTTAATACTACCTTCCTGAGCATCTTTAATTACCATGCCCCCATAAGACTTTTCAGAACCACAGCACAACCCTTCCCATGGCTACAGAAAACCATTAAGTCAGAAATGAAAAACAGGGATAAAGCCTGGGAGCACTGGTGCAAAACCAAAACCCCCTCAACTAGACAGAAATTCCTAGAACTACGCAAAAGAGTCAAAAAGCTAATAAAACAGGACAAATTCCAATACTACCAGTCTGCCCTAGACTCCTCCCAACAGAGCCACAAACAATTCTGGTCCTCCATAAACTCCATCCTCCATCCAGGTAAAGTCAGTACTCCTCCTCCTAACATCCCTCACTCCTCTGAAAATATTGCTACCTCATTCAACACACACACTTCACACAAACCATACTGTCACTAGCTAAACAACTCAACCCCCCTCTTCTCCAACCCACACCTTCAACTAGTAATCTCCCCACTGCCTTCTCTTTTTCTCCTGTACATACCTCCAACATAAAAAAACTCTTAACTAAACTTAAGTCCACCAAATTAGCAGCAGACAACCTCCCAAGTGAATACCTACAAATCGCAGCTGATGCTCTGGCCTACCCAGTATCCATCTTGATTAACTGATCTCTGTCAGAAAGTTACGTTCCCACACTGTGGAAAGTATCACATATAATTCCCCTCCACAAAGGTGGCCCTTCCACAGAACTTACCAATTGCCACCCCATAGCTGTTCTCTCTCCAATCTCCAAAATATAGAGAGATGCATACACTCTCAGGTCTCAGACTACCTCCTTACTAACAGCCTCCTTTCCAATACTCAGCATAGTTTCCGACCAAACCATAGCACAACCGTTGCCTTACTTTCCTTTACTAACACTATCCTTCAGCATAAAAACAATGACTATCTCTCCTCTGCTACTTTCCTAGACCCATCTATAGCTTTTGACATGGTCCCACACAAACACCTCATCTCTGTCCTCAATAACCTATCCTTCTCTCAATCAGTCACCAACTGGTTTCAGAGTTATCTGTCTGACCGCTAACAATCCGTTGTATGGCAGAATGACATATCTCCACAACCACTTGTCTCCATAGGAGTTCCCCAAGGATCCATCCTTGGACCCCTACTCTTCTCTGTTTTCACCAATAATCTAGCCTCTGCCACCAAACATGGCACACTCATACAATACGCAGATGACTCAACCATCATCTGCTCAGCCCAGTCCCTTCCCAAACTGCAAAAAGTCACACAGGAGGCCTTTTCCTCTGTTGAAACTTGGTTATCCGATGTCCAATTAATACTCAACCCACACAAAACTAAACTACTCATCTTCCAACCCACCAAACATACTCAAAACAACTCTCACTTTAACATCACAGCAAAAGACAACAGCACTATTTACCCAACTGAACACACCAAATTGCTAGGAGTGGAAATAGACAATAAACTAAAATTTGACATTCACATATCCATGACCATAAAAAAGTCCACAAAAAACTAGGAGCATTATACAGAAATAAGCAACTTCTCACCAAAGCAGCAAAGATTTCAATAGCAAATTCCCACCTTATCTCCACCCTACTTTATGACTCTCCAATATATACCAACCTAAGGCAATGCGATCTAAACAAGCTAGAGACCTGCTACAGCAAAATTGGCAAATTCTCCACAGGGGCATCCTACTGTAGTCACCACTGTCTCTCACTTGCTGAACTGGGCTGGCTTGAACTCCCTCAACTCCTTCAATGGTATCAACTCTCACTCGCTCACAAACTAGTAAAGCATCCACTAAATGTCCCATCCCTCCAGAATCTACTCCAACCCTATCGTACCACCAGACCACTAAGATCCAACAACAAAAATCACTTGCAGATCACTAAAGTCAATAACTCTGCTGGTGAAGCACTATTCTCTTGCACCATAGCCAAATTATGGAACTCCCTCCCACCCACAATTACCTCCGTACCATCATGCACCCACTTCAAAACTTTACTAAAAGCACACCTAAAAACATACTGGCTATGCCCTTGCAACTCCCACTCTAATATCAAACACCCCATCCAACCACTACCTTTCTTTCCACCCCACTAACTACCTTGATTATAGCAAGCTCAGATGCTCATTAGCCTAGTACTTATTATACAGCAGGAACTTCTTATTGTAACATTTGTTAATGTCTGTTACGTACTTCGCAGAAAAAGATTCTAGTTGTCTACTGATGTACTATGTTCTTCATCTGTAAATATGTTTGTAATTAATTGCTATGTTAATCAAATTGTTAATCATTATGTAATCCAATGTAACTACTGTCTGTTTATTTTAACTGTGGAGCTTTTCTCCCCGGGCATCCACTGAAAATGGACCTACATCCAGTCGGACACTCCAGGTCAACAAATGTAAATAAATAAATAAATAAATAAATAAATTACTGCTTAAATATACATCATTTTGTAGGTATCATAGCTCATTAATGACTGACATATGAACCTCAGTGGATTATGGCTGTAACTGATTTAGCATGACAATGATGATCATGTAATACAAAATGCAGCTGCATATCTATGGTGGACACAGTAGTTTACTGACAATCATCTAGACCCTGCCAATAACCCAATTATAACTGTAAAATAGAATGTATTTTTGGACTCAACATTACATTGGTTTGATCTGCGCACTTTGTCTTCCCTGTGTATTTTTGATTTGGTCTGCTGAGTTATATATCATGCCTCCAAACTGCATGGAAGTCTATCCATTTCCAATATATTGTTAGACATTAGTCCTGCATCACAACTAAGAATGCATAAGCCAGGACCTTTTAATGTCAGACCCAAACAGACCTAACTGAAGTATAGCATCAGTCATTCTTTAACATGTATATCTTTAATATCCATGGCTGAAAAACATTTCTTCTGTGGGAATGAGGAATAAATACCTGTGTTGAAATGTATGCATTCTTTTTTACATAGGGTTGAATCCCACTTTCTTCAATTTCTTTTAAAAGTGTGCAAGTCCCAACAAAATATCTGCCATTGAACATTTCAGTGCTGACCACTGAACAAAATGTGACCAGGTATAGCATTGCATATGACAAAGATCACTACCCAGTTTCACATAATGTTTCCTGTTTCATAAGCTCACTTCCTCTTTGGCAACTTTTCTGTTGGCTTATCAACGTGCAAATCTAGTTAGCATGGTTATGTGTGTTTATGCATTGGTCATAAAATGCAATATCACTATTTGGTGAGAAACCATTGCTACTGTTGTTTGAGGACCTTTACAGACATGGAAGGAGATGGGAAGGATGTTGCCAAATTCAGGACACAGAGATGGGGTGTGGAGGAGTCAAAACTCTTTGTTGCATTCATCATGAAGTGCTACAGTTGTGAGCTGATGCAGTGGGACTATACAGGGTCTCAGTACAAATCTGAGGATTGGAACAGCCTAGACAAGGCTGTCTCTAGTGCAACTGCATACCACACACTTCGGAGCAGTGTAGGCACCACTACAGTGAGGTGCAAGCAGGCACAACTAGACCATGATTTTTTTTGAATTTCTTCTCATTTGACTCCCACTCAGAAGATTTATATAGCCCCTGAATCCAACATCTCCATTTTCCCTCTGTCCACATACCATCCTTTTTGAGGAACACTGAGGAAGTCATCATCTGTAAGATGCTTACACACATTATGAAGTAGAGCCCCTCCATGACTCTGTGAACGTCATCTCCAAACAAGTGCATGTGTGATTGCTAATTCACTCAGAGGGTGGTGCCCCTGTCACATATGAGCAGTCAAAAACATACGCACATATCACTACACACACATACACACATGCACACATATCCCTACTATCTTCCCTCACCTTTAGATAGTGATTTAGGTTTAAATGGGATAATAATGGCTAGGTCTGCATTGGCTCTTGGCCATTAGCCTAGTAATGACCTATGGCCCTAAGACCATTGCACATGTTGATGTTATCATCTACATGTCCGCATGCACTCTTTTGAAGTGTGGCTGTACTGTAGCCCAACAGTGTACTCAAATGTGTGATTTGAGCCAATGTGTAGATGCCCACTGCTGCCATTTGGTTGCATATTCTTTCCATAACAGCTGTAGTAATATGTTTGCTGAGGACTGGGAGCATGGGATGATGCTATGTATATTGTTGTCTTACTAAAAACATGTGTTCTGATAGTGGAGTATATTCACATTCTACACAGTTTTCATTTAACCATCACAGTGACAGCTGCAGTATGGCAAAGGTGTGCATGTGTATACCTAGCATGGCACAGATCTGCATGTGTATATCTAGCATGCCACATGTGTGCACGTGTATACCCAGCATATTGAAATATTATATGTACAGCAATAGTATGCCATATTGATTATATGAACACATATGCCTGGTTTTATCAACATGTTGTAATTCTGTTATATATATATATATATATATATATATATATATATATATATATATATATATATATATACATACAAACCCCTGGATTCAATACACTGTGTCCAAGGATAGCACTATTTTTGGATGGAATGGTTCATGTCCATATAGCACAGCAGCGCCCCTTGCATATTCATAAAGGCACACTGCTGTTCTAGCTATATGGACATAACCATGAACGAGCGCATTGGGCTTGTCCAAGTAGTGCATGGACATTGAACACACCCCCTGCATTCAGAAAGTGCCATATGGCACTTACTAATAAGGATATGACATAATATTAGAGACTTACTAGAGTAAATAAATGATCATTTCAGTGTCCCCAGACACTGAAATAAACACAGCATCAGGAAAGCAATGCAGGGGGTGTATGACAGGTTATGTGACACAGCCCCTGCATTGTAAAAGTTCCGTATGACACCTGTGCAACCTGCTAAAGCAGGTAATGTGTGCAAATGCACAAATAATGGGGGATAAATCCCTCAAAAGGGACACAACATACACATTGCCCCACAAACTTAGAAAGTTGATAGAAAACAGGTCATGCATTCGCATGAATTACTGAAGGATCGAGGTCTGAAAGCAAATGTATGCCAATATACCCTGACAGTCAATGTAGACAAAGACACAAATAATGGGGGGAACAAGGACACCTCTAAAAAATTGCCCTCACACACTTAGAAGGTTGATAAAAAGCAGGATATGTATTAGCAGGAGTCCCTGAAGGATAGAAGCCTGAAAGCCAAATGAATGTCATTATTTCCCAATTGCAGTCCTTATTAACTTTTCAGAACACCACAAAACTCATTTATATAACATAATAATATAATAATAATATTATATATTTTTTTCTAGGGTAAGGAATGTTTAAGCATAGCTAAGTGCATGTGTGCGATACAGCCCACCAATTACCATAGCTTAAACATCCCATAGGAGATAAATACACATATGCAGCTGAAATTTTCAAGCCGAGATGGTGTAGTGGTTAGAGTCCTGGCTTTGCATGCAGGCATCTGTTGTTTGAGTACCATGACAGGCAGTTTATTTTTCTATGGGAAAGTAGTGTTAAAACTATTTTTGTAAACTTAAATTATGTAGCAACTGTTTTTTTTTTTAACCAGGGTAGTGTAGCTGGTGTACAATGTAAGTGTGAGTGCATATAACATAGGAAACCACCCATTTACACACAAGTGCCCCATACAGTATAGTCACACCCCTTGCCAATGTAAGGAAAGCACATAGAGGGATGTTATGTAAAGTATATGATATACACTTAATAAAGGAAACCAATCCCCTGATATATTTAAAAAATTAAAACTGAGCAATGGTTAGCAATGATCAGCTATGCTTAGCAAGTGTAACCATTGCTAAGGTGTGATTGCCAAACAACAGGTAGGTCATCTAACTGGATTTGCACACAGTTAAACACTGCTCAACAACTTCTCCTTTAAGGAGTGTTAAAACCGGCTTAGCAGATTTGCGCACTGCTTAACAGAGCTTAACCTTTTCGAAATGGTCCAATGATAGCAAAGGGTGTAAATATAGCACTATTTAAATGGGGCAGGTGGGAATACAGCCATAACCAGTTGTAGCTGATCTCTGCAGGCACTATGGCTGGTGTAGGTGAGGGTGTACACTTTCGGGCGCAGCACTGTGGCATCCAGGAGATCAGGGTCATGGTTGGACTCCTAGTGAAAGACCATGAGTCAGTACCAGGGCTCACAATGCAAAGCGGAGGCATGGGACCATCTTGCACATGATCTCAATAGTGCTACCTGCATCCCTCGAACTGGTGAGCAGGTCTGGCTCCATTTTGCTGACCTCAAGCATAGGAAGATGGAGCTCTTGGACCAGTGGACCCAGGACTTCTGGCACAGAATGTCCCAGAAATGTGTAAGTATGAGTATCAATTAGTGTTTACCAAAGTCCAGCTTGTGTATGTGGTCGATAGGTGTGCATAAATAGGTTCATAGGTGAGTACTAGGCTAATAGCCCTGGAACCTTTACAAGCCAAGCCCATAGGATTACCATGGCATCATGCCACCCAACCTTAATTCCCTGTGCCTCTGTCAAGTAGAGCCACTAGGAACTTAGGTCAGGTGGCACGATGCCAGGGTAAATG
The DNA here is from genome assembly GCF_019279795.1 of Protopterus annectens. Taxonomy (NCBI): domain Eukaryota; kingdom Metazoa; phylum Chordata; order Ceratodontiformes; family Protopteridae; genus Protopterus; species Protopterus annectens. Next base: position 679,323,599 of record NC_056751.1, on the reverse strand, counting down.
TTTATCTCCTGTACAGCTGATGAGAGAGATGCGAACATAGTTGCCCATGCCAGCAGATTTCTAAGGCTGCACCGAGAGGCTGGTGTGTACAAATCTAGCTTGCAGTATTCAGTGTAAATAAATAGAAAGGAGTAGAATGTCAACTGCCAGTAGATTAAAATGTGTACTGTGTGCAATGAATAAACAACATTAGCAGAGTAATACTGATGTACAGGATATCTATCAATAAAAGTGTCAGTACCCTTCAATACAATTAAAAATTCCAGACTGTTGGGTTTACTTTGGTATGTGGTGGTATGAATCTAAATGCATACATGTTCTGCACAGCAACTATGGCTCTGACAGCATAAATTAATTGAGGATCATCTGACAAAGAGTGTGGAGCTTGAAAACAGGAGCTCAACTATATGAAGTGTTCCATGCACCAAGATCTGATCTCTCAATAGTAATGTGTAAATAAAGTATTATACTGTATCCTCTACAGCAGTGCTTTGTGTTAACCATTGCTTTCCAGATTGTAATATGTCAAAGTATTAATACACAGTACAAGGGGCGGTAGCTGTGGTGCACTGGTTAGCATTGCCACCTCACAGCAAGAGGTTCTCCAGTTCAATCCTCGGCTGGAGTGTCTTCTGTGTGGAGTCTGCATGTCCTCCCTGTGGCCGTGTGGATTTCCTCCAGGTGCTCCGGTTTCCTCCAACATCCCAAAGACATGCTGTAAGTGGATTGGATACTCTAAATTGGCTCTATGTGTGAGTGTGTGCATGTGTGTGCCTTATGTGGAAGGTTGGGTGTCAGGCTGGCAACTCAACACCGTAAAACTCCACTGCCAATCATGAGTGGACAGGTGATCCACTGCGGTAACCCCTAACCAGGAAAAGAAGAAGAAGAATTAATACACAGTACAAGAACGATCTGACATGCACAAATGTCAGAATTACAAGGTCAGATTGTCCAACCAAGAGAGTATTAGGTAGAAAACAGTCAAACAAGAAACAACAGTTCCTCAATAGCTCATTGTGATGAAACACAATCTTGGTGTACCTTTTTGCACAAACAGGCACGGTTCAAATCCCGGGAGTGGTAGTAAGCTGTATGCATAATTTCATCCAAGAATATGTGAATATGTGTAGAAACAGTCAGATAGTGTTAACAGAAATTTCCACCACAGGTCTGCCAGGTAAGGAAATGTTTCTATTAGATGTAAGAATGCTGTACTAATACACTGTGTACAACACTTCCACTGTCCAACCCCAAGGCTGCAAATCACAGCAGGATAAATACATACGCCAAGCGGTTTCTTCCAATAAATGCCCCTCAAGTGTCATGCTGTCATGGCTAGTGGTCACTGCTGCCAATACGCAGTGTGACAGATAGAAATCCAGGTGGAATATGGCAGTAGCACACACACACAGCATGAGTGCAGGGCACCCCTGTCAGTGTTACATATGTAACCTTGAATATGTTTAGAAACAGTTAGGTAGTGTTAACAGATATTTCCTCCACATGTCTGCCACATAAGTAAATGTATATATTAGCTTTAAGAAGGCTTTAGTAATGCACTGTGTACAAACATTCCACTGCCCAACCCCAGGCACTAGGTAGATGTAAAGTGAGGTCATACCTGGAGAGTAATGAGAAGAGTAATGATCAGTACAGTTGTGAATAATCTAAGCCTATACAGCTGTTAATTGTCATCTCTCTCTCTCCCCCACCCTATCTGCACCAGTGATTCATGCACATAATCAATGGGTATATTTTTCTCCAAACCTACTGTTGGGACATGTGTCTTATTGTTCTACAAATATTGAATCATTTGATTATTAATGTTCCCCATTCAAATACTATAATTGCTGGCCTGTTTATATCAATTTAACTTGCATGCAGTTATAATGCCTACTGTGGTGCCATATATGCATGTGCTCTGTTTGCTATGCAACTGTTTCATATCTGTTTTATGCGGTCAGCTGGAACACCCATGCATGCTGTTATAACTAATCTCGAAATGTGTTGTTCATGACTAACCAACATATTTTGTAAAACCTCAACAACATAGCACATCTGCAAAGGCAGATCCCACCTCATCTGGCCATGGCACTGGGCCCCAGCATGTCTGCAACCCAACCCGGGACCTCCTCGCCTGCTGGTCATGCACCACCTTCGGGTGGAACTGCCTCAGGGAACTGGGCCTGCCCCACCCTGGGAGTGGGTGCAGACAGGAAACAGTCACCCATAACCAGGTCTGGGGTTTGGTGCATAGTGCCATATAACAAGAGTTTGGTGGACAGCTGTGCCAGATAGAGGGCTGCATTGCATATCTTGAGGGTCAACCTGCTCCTCCTGCCCAGCCGCCAGCACAGCCACCTTTTGGGCAGTGAAGGTGCAATAGTGACTGCCCATGGGTGGGAACCTCAGTCCCACTGTATCCATTTGGAGGCTCATAGGCATCTGATTCTTAACCACCCTCCCTGTTCAATGTGTTTACCCCCCATATGGGTAATACACAGCCCTGTCTGCTGTCATAGGTTCATAGATTCATAGGTAGGTACTATGCTATTGGCCCTAGGGCCTATATAAGTCTAGCCAAAAGGTACCCTGGCTTTCGCCACCCAAGAAAATTAATTTCCTGTGCTCCTGTCGAGCAGAGCCACAGAAGTGATCCCTGGGGTACATTTCCTATCTCCCATCCAATCATCAAGAATTTTATTGAAGAGTGATAATGAGGAGCTTTGCTTGATGTAGATAGGTAGTTTGTTCCAGAGTATGGACAGTCTCGGGGACAGGAATCTATCCCTCCAGCATGTTCTGTTTATTGTGGTGACAAGGTTTAGGTCCCTAGAGCATGTAGCTTGGAGGGATTGGGATTTATTTAAGTTGAGCATGTTCAATAGCTCTGGGTTTGACATAGCTTTGTATGATAGGCAGAGATCGCCTCTGAGTAGGTGATATGCGACAGAGTAAAGCTGGAGTTCTTTGAGACGGTCTGCATAGGGCATCTGTTTGAGGTTGGTAATCCTCTTTGTGATGTATTTCTGTGGCCTTTCCAGTTGTTGTAGATGTCTTGTGAAGTACATACCAAAAGAGGCATTGTACTCTATAATAGGTCTAATGAGTGACGAGTAGAGGAGAACAATGACCTCTTTTTTCCTGGATGAGAAACCTTTTGTAATGAGGTGTGCCACATAGAAGAATTTCCTGACTACTGTGGTGATATGATTATCAAAGGAGAGACTACTGTCCACCTGTGTCCCAAGGTCTCTTATCACTCTTTCAGTGTTAAGTAGACTACTTCCTATGTGGTAGTTCATGGCTACATAGTTTTTACCAAAAGGGATGACAATGCACTTTTTGGCATTAAGCTTGAGGCCAGTGCTTTGACACCAGGCATCTGTCTCAGTGAGGCCCTTTTGTAGGATGTCCACATCGTTAGGAGTTTTAATTATGGCTCCTAGTTCACAGTCATCTGCAAACTTCATTAGCCAAAGACCTTCTGTGTTAGCCTGTACTTCAGAGAAGTAGATACAAAACAGGAGAGGACTCAGGACTGAACCCTGTGGTACTACACTTGTCACTGGTCTGAAGTCGGATTTGGAATCTACTACTTTCACAGTGTGGGTTCTGTCAGTGAGCCAGTTGACAACCCATCTTGTGACATAGGGATTTGTGCCTAGTTTAGTGAGTTTATCTATAATTCCAGAGTGGGGGATGGTGTCAAAAGCCTTAGTTTGATCTAGATAGGCTGTGTAAACCATCTTACCCTCATCTACGGCTTTGGTGACTGCTTCAAAGAAGTCTATCAAATTTAGGGGACATGATCTGCCTTTTACAAACCCAAGCTGGGTGGGGTCCAGAGTTTGGAGATTACCAATGTTATTGTTTATAAGTTCCATGATGACCTGGATAACCAGGCTTGTGTGTCTAATGGGGCGTTAGTTCTCGGGATCCATGGTGGCTCCCCCTTTGTGGAGTGGGATAACAGTTGCTGTGCACCATTCAGTGGGCACAAAGCCTGAGGAGAGGCTATGACTGAAAATGGTACTTAGGTAGGGTGCCACTTCGTTCTGTAGTTCATGTAGAATGCAGCCTGGGATGTTGTCAGGTCCCATGGATGCTGTGTTATTGGCTTTGGAGAGTGTGGTTTTTACCTGTGCAGCCATGATTACAGGAACTTTGCATTCTTCCGGTATAGAGATGGGCCCTTTAGGGGATGGGGTGGTAAAGTTAGCACTGAACCTATCTGCCAGGATGTTGGCAATATCGGTTGGTTCTGTATATTTAGTGGCATTATGCTGTAACTCAGAGCAGATCTGAGTGCTGCCATTGAGATTCTTGACATAGCTATAGAATGCTTTGTGGTTGTCTTTAGAATCTTTAGAATCAGTGGTGATTTTGTTTTCCTAACTAGCTTTGGAGGATTTTATTAGGGATCTCAGCTTCTTACTATTCTTCCAATCATGGGATTTTACTCTTTTTTTACAACAGTTTCTTTCTTCTGTTGTAGAGTTTGTTTATGGCAGGGGACCAACAGATTGGCTTCCTTTTTTTTTGGAGGATAGCATCTTGGTTCTGTTAGGGATTGCAAGATCCATGCACTCATGTAAGTGCTTATAAAGTGCATTTGTTTAGTATTCAGCAGTCGTACCTTTATTGTCCATCAGCATGGGTGTCGTGAAGTTTGCCACTTCTGTCTTAAGAAGCTTGAAGTTGACTTTAGAAAACTTTTTTACTGTTGTTTCCTTAATGGGGGTGGGGACGGGATGTGGGTGTCTAGGGTGATTAGCTTGTGGTCAGATCTGATCCTTGTCTGTCTCCCTACCCAACTTACCTCCCCAAATATACCTACTATCCTTCCCCAACATCCCACTCCCACCTTAAAAAAAGGGCATCTGTTCCCCAAACAAAATTACGCCCCATACATAGCTGTCCATTTCACACACAAACTAAGTTTGCTTTGGTGCAAACAAAAAGCGCTTTAAGTCCTGGTATTAAACGAAAGACCTGTTTTCTGAGCTGTGCTGTCTTTGTTATTTTAAAAGTTTTTTCGTGTTTTTTGAGATTCTCATTTCATACACATGTCCACTGGACACCTGCAATTTGGTCCAATTGGCTTGAGACACATTACTGTTGTCCTCACCCCTCTCTCAGGGGTTTGAGTGTCCAAATTCACCTCTAAATTCTGTAGAAATTCACAGCTGTTGCTGTAGAAGAAATATACAGCTATGGACCTTTCCTACACCCTCCCTGAACATTCCTAGCTACCTTTCATACTGTAGTTCCCTCTGCATGTCCCTTTTTTCACCACTTTCCTATCACCCTTTTTTCTTTTCTTTTAAAGAAATTAGCATGGGGGTAAGTGTGATGCTAAGTGAAGCCAACACAGATTCAGCATCTGTATGTTTAACCATATGTTAGCATCGCTTAGTATCACACAAACCCATGTAAACCCACTTACAACTGCTTAAAACTGCTTTAATCACTCTGTTTCCATCAGCCACTGTTCTGCCTGGCAACAAAGTAATCAGCACTGTCAAGTCTCAAACCCAGGGCACTGTACACCATTGTCAGACAAATGTGCCACTACAGCATTTGAGTTGTAAGGATTGCTGATGCTTTTGCAAACATATCATGCAATAGAATCATTCAACAGTAACGACAAGATTCTGTAGAATCAGTCAGGTTTTGTATATATACATATACACGTCATATATGTCTGGAGATGCATATATATGTAAAAATATATACATAATATGAATAGAGATATGTATATAAAATATATACATATGCATATATATAAATAAATATAAAATATATATATATATATATATATATATATATATATATGTATATGTGCATATAACATGTAGTGGAGTCATACCTCAGAACCATACCTCTCAACCTGTTAGTGCAAGAAATCTGGCCAAAGGCTGTCCAAATGGGGGGAACAATGGGCCAAAACTAGGGACATATTTTAAATATTGCTCTTATAAATTTAGAATGTTGCCAGAGTGACAGGATTTGTTTCAGCATACATTTTATGAAGGATGTGAGTTCTGAAACTGAAATGTATGTTATAATTTACTGACAGAAATCCTCAGATCATCACAGTGATTTACAAGGGAAATAAAAATAATGAATCTGTGGCACAGACCAGAAATATGAGCAATAAACTTGGACATTCTGCAACAATCCGACCAGTTGAGAGGTAGGCTCAGAACTCCTGACAAAGTGGGGGGGGGGAGCCATGAAAATAGGGACATATCTGAAATAGTGGAGTAGATAAGCTGACACAGTTGCTGCAGTAACACCCTCCTGTCTGTCCTAACATATATTGACTGAAATAGCACAAGTCCAACACTCAATCACATTTCACTAGTTAGTGACTGAAATCCTCACATCATCTCACTGATGTATCAGAAATACACAACACTCATGGGGGCCAGGCAACAGTACATCCTACAAATATCTGGCCATAACATTTCACTAAGCAAACTACACTCAGCTGCTAAGCATGCCATGAAGCACTGTCCAATCTACAGTAAGACTGACACAACACTAACCCAAATCCGCTATGGGTAATTACACATGTATTTGCAAATATATCAGGCACTACAGGGATGTAACAGCACTGAAAAACAGACAACAGTGTGAAACTGCATACCCACAACCAATTCCACCACAGTCATAGTGACATACCAGTAAGCCAAATGAACAGTACAGTTTAAGGACTGCATGAACAAAAGCATCTCAACATGTTTACCACTTACACACTACCCCTACATATACTGGCCTACTTCACAGTGTAGTATGACGCCTGACCATGTTATGGGACATTTCTCAGTCTGCCCCTACAAACATATACTGCTGATAGACCACCAGAAACTGATCCAGCATGCACAGGCAGATAGAAAAGGAGCCATAACACATATATCAACCCCCTCCCTACACAAACCAAATAACATTGACACATTACACTGTTACACAATCCTGACAGTCTGTTAACAATCACCATAAATACACAGACCTCTCAACTGTTCAGAATCCCACAGAATGTCCAGGCTTTGTCCTCATATATAAGGCCTCTTACACACAGCATGCCTGGCAGTCTGATACATCACTGAGATTGTATCAGAAATGAAGTCTCTAGATAATGATATACCCTGCCTATCACCCTCTTACTGCATGACATCTGGACAAAGCTTGACATACTTGGGGGACAGAGGACCAAAAACAGGGACATATGTGAAATATTGCTGTTATAAACTAAGACAGATGTTGGTGTAACAGGGTTTGTTTTAACATATCTTTTCTGAGGGATATGACATCAGAAACACAAATGGCTAATACCATTTACTGACTGCAATCTCCACAGTATGCTACTGATTTTCCAAAGAGAAAAAAAAGGAACACTCCAAACATGAGAGTCCAAAATCTGGCCATTCTGCGTATAGCCCTACAGTTGAGAGTTATGTCAACCACATAACACTGTCAGACTTAAAATCATGAGGAAAAGCCATGTCCACACAAACCCTGTTAAACTAGCATTAATTCAACTGTATAACAGCAATACTTATATTATGTCCTTATGTCTGTAACATTCTCCCCCAGTTTGTTGAGCTGTCTCAACAATTTTCGTTGTAAGAGATATTTCCAACTATTCTCTGTGATGCTGTTCTTCACACACCTCCATGAAGTCCACCTCACAGGCAAGGAAAAAGGGCAATGCCCACATGAAGTACTCAATTATGGGAGTGTGTTGCCATGCCACTGGCTATATAAATAACACCACAGTAGTTCTTCATGCAGTTAGCAAGTGGGGGACACCAACTGGTGCACAGGCCATCAGCTGCTCATAAGCATTACCTACAAAAGGCAAGCTGCTGCCTATGAAAAGAGATATATACCCACATCTGGGAGACACACACACACACACACACACACACACACACACACACACACACACACACACACAGAGACCAAGAAACCAATCTACACATAGTGGAATAAAACCAACCATACTTGGAAAAAGAAAAGGTATGTCAAACAAGTAAACATGTAATGGGATGCAGTAGGGGGTATGTAATAATGGGAAACAGGAAGTTCAACAAATATGCATCAACAAGACTTGCTGTACTGATATATAGAACCTATGGCCATATCAACTGGGTCTGTCTGCAGTGACATACATCAAATTTCAGGTCCCTGAGTCACCCCAGGAGAAGATTGCTCACATATGACTACTACTAAAGTGTGTGTTGAGCAATACTGACTGTGGCACTGCTGGGCCAGCTACTGGGATGTCGTAGATATCCATATGTTAATTGTGAATACAACTATGATATACATGTCTGTCACAAAATGTGAGACATATACAGGACATTTGCATAGTGAAATACTGTTGTAGATGTGTGTGTGTGTGTTGATCTGCATGTGATATACTGAGCTCATACCATTCAACTGTCCAGTGTTATGCACACTGACCATATGTGTGACTCATGTTTGTAGTAATTTACTCATATAGAGTTTTGTTATATCTGGCAAATCATTGGCAACCTGTGAAGACTGACATTATAACATCTCCTTCCCTTTCTTTTGGCTGTTCCCATTAGGGGTCACCACAGCGAAACATCTGTCTCCAGTTCCTCCTGTCCTCTGTATCTTGCTCTGTCACACCAACCACCTGCATGTCCTCTATCATCACATCCATACACCGTATCTTAGGCCTTGCTTTTTTCCTCTTACCTGGCAGTTTCATCCTTACCACCTGTTTCCCAATATACTCAGCATCCCTCCTCAGCACATGTCCAAACCAACATAATCCTGCTACTCTCTGGCTTGGTCTCCAAACTGTCCAGCATGGGCAGATCATATAACATATATATCCCTAATCCTGTCCACCCTCATCACACTCAGTGCAAATCTTAACATCTTTAACTCTGCCATGTCCAGCTCTGACTCCTGCCTTTTTGTCAATTCCACTGTCTCCAACTCTTATAACATAGCTGGTCTCACTACTATCTTGTAGACCTTCCCTCTCACTCTTACTGGTACCCATCTGTCACAAATCACTCCTGACACTCTTCTCCACCCTTCCCATCCTGCCTATACTCTCTTTTTCACCTCTCCCCAACACACGTCATTACTCTGAACTGTTGATACCAAGTATCTAAACTCATCCACCTTTGCAAACTCTACTCCCTACATCCACACCATTCCTCTATCCTCCCTCCCATTCACACACATATATTCTGTTGTAGTCCTGCTGACCATCATTCCTCCCCTCTCTAGAGATTATCTCCACCTCTCCAGGGTCTCCTCAACCTGTTCCCTACTCTCAGTACAGATCACAATGTCATCTGCAAACATTCCAGTCAGCGGAGACTCCTATCTGATCTTGTCTGTCAACCTGTCCATCACCACTGCAAATAAGAAAGGGCTCAGAGCTGAACCTTAATGTAATCCCACCTCCACCATAAATGCACCTGTCACTCCCACTGCAGAACTCACTGCTGTCACACTACCCTTGTACATATCCTGTAGCACTCTTTCAGATTCCTCCACCACTCCTGAGTTCCTCATACAATACTACAACTCCTCTCTAGGCACCCTGTCATGTGCTTTCTCTAAGTCCACAAAGATACAACACAACTCCTTCCGACCTTCTCCAAACTTCTCTATCAACACTCTCAGAGCAAACATTGCATCTGCACTGCTCTTTCCTGGGATGAAACCATACTGCTGATCACTAATCCTCACCTTCCTTCTTAACCTAGCTCCCACTACTCATTCCCATAACTTCATGCTGTGAATAATCAGAGTTATCCCCCTGTAGTTACTACAGCTCTGCACATCACCCTTATTCTTATAATCCGTAACCAAACACTTTTTCTCCAACCCTCACACAGCCTCTCACTTTCCAAGATTACATTAAGCAATCTGATTAAAAAGACCACTACCATCTCTCCTAAACACCTCCATTCTTCAACAGGTATGGCATCTGGAGCAACAGCCTTTTCATTCTTAATCTCTTCATAGCTATCCTTACTCCCTTCTTGCTAATCTGTTGCACGTCCTGATTCACCATTCCCACATCATCCAACCTACTCTCTCTCCCATTTTCTTCATTCAACAACCGCTCAAAGTACTCTTTCCATCTGGTCAACACATTCACCTCACTTGTGAGTATGTTTCCCTCATTATCCTTTATCACCCTTATCTGCTGCACATCCTTCCTAGCTCAGTCCATCTGTCTAGCCAATTGGTACAGGTGCTATTCTCCATCCTTAGTGTCCAACCTTTCATACAACCTTTCATACGCCTCATCCTCAGCCTTTGCCACCTCTCTCTTTGCCATGTATCTCATCTCCTTATACTCCTGTTTACTTTCTTCATCTCTCTGACAATCCCACTTCTTTTTTGCCAACCTCTTTCTCTGCATACTCCATTGTACTTCCTCATTCCACTACGTGGTCCCCTTCTCCTCCTTCCTCTGTCCAGATGTCACACCAAGCACATTTCTAGTCAGCTCCATTACTAGTTGTGCTGTAGTTACCCATATATTCGGTAACTCTTCACTGCCACCCACTGCCTATCTTAACTCCTCCCTGAACTCAACCTCACAGTCACCCTTTTTCAGTTTCCACCATTTGATCCTGGGTGCTGCCTTCACACTCCTCCTCCTCTTCTTGATCACCAACATCATCCCACAGACCAACATTCCATGCTGCCTAACTACACTTTCCCCTATCACCACTTTACAGTCTCCAATCTCCTTCAAACAGGCCCTCCTGCAAAGGAGACAATCTGCTTGTGTGCATCTTCCTCGACTCTTGTAGGTCACTCTATGCTCCTCTGTCTTATTAAAATTTGTGTTCACCACAACCAGATCCATCCTTTGCAAACTCCACCACCATCACACCTTCTGCATTCCTTTACTTAACACCATACCCACCCATCACTTCTGCAACCCCTCTGTTTCCTTCACCAACATGTCCATTGAAATCTGCTCCAATCACCACTCTCTCACCCTGGGTAGAGTCATCACCACTTCATCCAACTCACTCCAAGATTTTTCTGTCTCATCCATCACACACACAACTAGCAGAGCATATGCACTTACAACAGGCATCATTACACCATTAATGTCCAACTTCATTAACATCACGCTATCCAACACTCTTTTCACCTCCAAAAACACCCTTGCCATACTGTTCCTTCAGGATAAACCCAACACCATTTATCCTCCCATCCACATCATGATAGAACTATTTGGACCCAACTCCAGTACACCTAGCCTTACTCTCCTTCCATCTCCTCTCTTGCACAAACAATATATCAGCCTTACTTCTTTCCATCATATCAGCTAGCTCTGTCCCCATCCCAGTCATACTGCCAACACTCACTAACACACTCCTAGACTTTCTCCTGTCTTCCTGTCATATGAGCATCGGACATACTCCAGGGTATGTCTGTGAATGCAAAGACTACTGTGCTATCAAATGACTAAAGTGTGTTACAGCAGTATTAAGAAAGTATCACTAATTATGGTCCATCTCCCACCATGTATGTGTGGCATCCTCCAGATGTCCTGCTCTAACAGGTTGACAGGCATGACTGAGCAGCAAGAGTTTAACTACAGTGTGCCATACTGACATAGAACAGAAATGTATATTAGGCATTACCTGTGCACATCTATGCATGGGTAGGTGTACCTGGCTGCCTCATAGCAACAGACATGGGATGCAAAATGTGAGGCAAATAAGCTGCACATGTTGTACACGTGTGTAATCTCAGTTTCTGTGCATCCAACAGAGTTAGATTTCTGCAGCTACTGGTTGTTGCATTGCCCTGACACAAAACTGGGTACTAGAATAAGCATGATTATCAGGTTGAAATTTCAGAGGTGTCCAACCATGTTATGACCTTGTGTCCATGCCTACTACAAACAGCCATATGACCACCAACATAGCTGACCTAAACTGTAAAACCTATCTATACCAAAGTAGAGTAATCCCTTTTGCTGGACAGCAGCAATATACAGACCACAAACTGGTTGCTATGTCGGCTGTACAGATCAGAGTAGGAGCACGCACCAACTTGGTAGTGAGTCAACCTTTGTCTGAATGAGCATATAAGGTCCCAGGTGGATTACTGTATGGCTAACTATGAGTACAAGTTGAACATATCCACCAAGGGCAATCACAAAGCCATCTTCACATATGTCTGCAATCTTAGAGGCAACAACACAACCCACCCTGTAATGGTAGTCAATAACACCACATACACACACATACACACACCATAGCTATAGGCAACCTGCTGCAGACAGGTTTAGGGCAAACATCACCCCCATGGCTCACCATCAGTGTAGGTGGATATGCACAGCACAAACACCCCTCCCCCCATCATCAGGGAGCAGGGTCATACTGCCTAATCAAAGTCAACAAAAGCAAGTCTCCATGGGACATGAGAACATTCTTGTTTGCATCCTACATGAACTCAGGCATATGTTTCCAGCTCCATTACATATTGTATGTAAGCAAAGCCTGAGCACCACTGACATCCCATCTGCAAGGAAGATGGCCACTGTCATCCCTCTACACAAACGTGAATGATGAATGATGGTTTATGCAATGCACTGGCCCTCATTGGGGGGAACATGATACATCAGGACCAGGAGTGCAATGAAGGTTCATACTGTGATGATAGATGACAGGGTATGATGTGATTGTAAGTGGTGGCTAATGATAGGCAATATTGATGTGTTGGCTCTGTAAATAATTCTGGGCAGTGTCTGAGGTCTTGTGATGTTCCTGTTTATGTCTTCCAGGTGACATGCAGCATCAGCCAGCGTACACTGCTGAGGAAAATGCAGCCATTACAGAAGCAATACTACATGTGGTGCTGTTCAGCCAGAGCCGAAAAAGTCTGTGGGAGTGGACTGCCCTGTGGGATGACCTTCTCCACAGAGTGAACACCTTGGGTCACCATGGCTGCACATACGATCAGGTCAGGCATCGGGCAAGTGACCTGATTTGTTGCACCCGGCAAGGGGCTGCTGTCATGGCCAGGGACCATTCCACCACAGGTGGGGGTCCTGCTATGCAGACCCCACTTACAACAATGGAGGAGCTCCTTGCCAACCTTGGGGCAGCCCCCACACAACAAACAACACACAAAACACCAGTCATGGAGGTGGGTGGCACCCAGGCAACAGCTGAGCAGTGTCCAGGTAAGGTCACAGTGCACATCAATTTAATTATGTAGTAATCATACTGTCTTCATTAGAGTATCTAGATGCATATGTCAGTTGAAACTGCATTTGTGGGTGGGTTTAGTAATGTACACAAGTGCACATCTATGCTGAGGAACAGCAAATTGTGTACTATCATAGCTTGTACTGTACCTGCGCAGACACGTAGAATTCATCATGTACCAATGGCGAATTTGACTGTGCTGACAATACCTCCCATCACAACTACATAGATACCTCCGGTCTGTATGTGGGACAGCAACATGAAGCCGTTGAGTATGGGATTTTCCTGTGGTGGCTCACTAGTACCCCAGGAATGTTAAGGCCATGCATGTAACCATGCACACAACTGTTACTCTCAGCTATTGTGCAATATCTGCATGTTTAGTTGTGGTGGGGTTAACTGCATTGCATCACAGTGGTCATCACTGGGGCCTATTTTCAGAAGATGTCACATATCTGCAGCATTCCTCACAATCTGTCATTGCAGGAAATCTGGACAAAGACTGACAAAACGGGGGAACGAAGGCCTAAAATTAGGAACATATTTTATAAATTAGTGTTATACAGTGCATATAAATGGTGTACACACACCTGTTAGAATGCCAGGTATTTATGAAATACAAAAATGAGAGCACAATAACACCTTTCCAAACCCTTCCACCCTTTCGTGTGACCTATAACCTGTACAATCCAATTATAAAGCAAACAAATATGGTAGGGGAACAAGTATGACACATAAGAAACGTAGAAGAAGCTAGATGTATACGTGTGCACAGGCTGAAGCTAATACTGTGTTGAAACAGTTTCGATATTATTACAGCATTACGTATTCTTGGGTGCACACCTGACATCAATTAAAGAGACTCTGATTAACAGCAAATAATTGTCAGCTGTCCTACCAGGATCATCCTCATTTTACTCAGTTGCCTGATACAGCAAAAGCCATAGTTCGCATACAGCTTATGAAGAAGCAAAGGGATCTCATTTGTGAAAGGTATCAGCCCAGAGAAGGGTATACACACATTTCTACAGCATTGCATATACCATGGAACACAGTGAAGACAGTCATCACATGGTGGTGGAAATATGGGGCAACAGTGATATTGCAAAGAACTGGACATCCCTCCAAATGTGTGTAAAAGACAAGACCCAAACTGGTCAGGGAGGCTGCCAGGAGAACTACAGCAACACTACAAGAGTACCAGCTGTGTGCTACATGTGACAACAATTTCCCATATTTGCCACATGTCTGGCCTATGGGGTAGGTTTGGAAGATGGAAGCCATCTCACACACAGAACAACGTCCAGGTCTGGTGGATTTCTCAAGAAAAATACATCAGATCCCCCAAAAGCATGTGGGGAAATGTGTGATGGTGTAATGAGACCAAGGTTGCACATTTGGACAACAATACAAAAAGGTTTGTTTGGCACAAGAACAGCACTGTGCATCAACAAAAAAAAACACGATCCCCATGATGAAGCATGGTGATGGCAGCGTCCTGCTTTGGGGTTGCTGTTCATAAACTGGAAGTGGGCCTGCAGCCAAGGTGGAGGAGATTAGAAAGAGTTCAAAATACCAGTCCTTTTTGGCCCCAAATCATTGTATGTCTGATAGCTGTGGCTGGAGAGTGCTTACACATTTCCAGACAATACTGACCAACGCCATACATCAAATTCCATAAAAGGATGTCTTCACCAGAAGACAATCAACATTTTGGAAAGGCACTGCCACAGTCCATGCATACATCCAATAGAGAATCTATGGGGTGCCCTGATGAGGCCTGTGCAGAAGTGATGCCCTTGCAATCTGACAGATTTGGAGGGCTTCTCAAGAGAGAGTGTACAAATATTGCTAAGCTGAGATGTGCCATGCTGATACACACCTTCTCAAGAGGACTGACTGCTGTTATGAAATCAAAAGTTGCTTTAACAAAGTATTGGTTTAAGGGTGTGCACAGTTATGCAACCAGCCTATTGTACCTATTTCAACTTCTACATTTTACCTCTAACCTATGTGTTTGTTCTTCATTTGGAGTGCACAGGTTATAGGTAACATTAAAGTTGTGAAATGTTATCACATGATTTCTGTGGTCTCATGTTATATATCAGACAAACCTGGCATGTTAACAGGGATGTCTAGACTTATAATGTCCACTGTAAGCTTAGTAGGTTGTTAGTGTAACTGGTTCTGTTCTACATACCTGCACTGCAGGTTTTGAAGTGTGAGACTAAAAAATATGTCATAAAACAGCGACACCAGTCCTCATATCATTCCAGTAATGTATCAGACAAATACAGGGTTTATGATAAACAGACCAGAAATATGAGCCACATGTGTAAACATTCGGTGACACTCTGCACAATTGAGAGGTATATTATGTAGAAGTTGCCACTGTGCTATACAGGTGAACAGCAATTATGTCTACATGGGTGCAGTGTGTGTTACTTGAAGGCTCATCACCTACTAACACTATTCACATATCACAGAGGTATATACAATTTGTAACAGGAAGTGGAAACGGCTGCACTGCATAATGGTGATGGCCTGTCCAGGGTGTGTATGTATTGGCCTGACTGTGTTGTGAATGTTACCAGTTAGCTATTGAGAGGTCTGTGTAATGTCTGTCTGCTACCTCACCTGTATGCGTGTGTCCACATGTGTGTGCATGTGCGTACATGTGTGTGCTTGTGTGTGTGTGTGTGTGTGTGTGTGTGTGTGTGTAGCAGCAAAAAGTATAGTGCAGGTATTACTTTACAAATGTTGTCTTCCCCCACAGGTGGTCATGGTGGTCGTGGTCCCTCCAACTGAGAATCTGAAGTCAGTGTTTCTGCAGACTCTAGCAATGATAATGGTCATATTCAGGCACAGGTGATGCTGTCAGGAGCTAAATCTGTGCCATTGGTTGGCATCACACACTCATCCACAATGTCCCTGCACAGAAACACAATACCCACACATGCCCCATCCCCAGCAGCCACAGATGATAGACAGTTGGCAAGTGGCGACATGGGACAGGCTAGTGGTGACAATGACAGGTGTGAGTGTAGACACTGTCCATAGACAGAGTGCAGGCAAGGTCCCACATAGGCAGATGGACAGGGGTGCTCACAGGAGGACTCTTGCTCATCAAGCCACTGTCGCAAGTGCCACAGCAGGTGTCACCAGATGCATGTTTCAGGCTGTCATGGATGCACAGGCATATAGTGAACACAACGCCAGACAAATATTCAGGGTGGTGGATGCAACTGTTCCTGATTTCCATGGTGACATACGCGATCTTGTTGTGGCCACACACCAAAATATCAAGGTCATAGATAGATGGTGGGGTGAGACTTTGGCAATCCTCGAGCATGGCATGTCTATGCTAGAGCATGTGGTGGGAGATGGGTGCCAGCCATGTGGACGTAGGGCAGCACCAACATCAGTAAGAATGTACGGGGCCATGCACCTTCACACTCCTGAGTGGCAGTAACACCTGCACTACCAAAGGGGGGTTGCTGTCCACATCACAATGGAGCAGGCCATGGGCACATGCTCCTGGCTGGTTCCATCAGGGACACAGATCCAGCAGACAGCAGTCACCATCAGGAAGCAGTGCTGCATCTGGCCTTGGGCCTGGTGGTACCAGTGAGACCCCTGGCAGGAGCAGTTCACATGTCTGTGGCTGGAGATGGTGAACTGGACACCCTGCCATGTACAGTCTACAGCTGTCAAACATACCCCTGTGCAGGGCAGCCACATGGCGTGACTGTGTGCATACATACACATGCACATCTGTATCACAGGCAAGTCACCTCCAGACACACACAGCACCTCTGCACAGCCCATCTATAGGATACCCCTCCAAACACACACACATGGATGTCAACTGTATGGCCCATCCTAGGCCTCTGGCAAACTCACACCACACCCTGTGGATATGATACCTGTGCCACATCCTGTCATACATGCCATCGATGCAGGAATAAACTAATATGGGTGTGATGCACAGGGTGAATATAGTACAGTGTAGCTATGTAATACTGTTTAAGGTGCTGTCTGCTTGTATTTCTTATGGGTATACATAAAGGTATATGCACCTAATTATCCATGATGCATTATTGTTGTTAGTAGCAGTGACTGAATGTTGTCTGACATGCTGTAATCTATTTGAGTTCCAGGTATCTATATGTCTGCAGGCTGTGGCCCTGCAGACATTACTAATGTGGAGTATGGCAGAGTGGAAATACACAGACCATTTCATAGCCAAGGTACAGCTTTATATGTACATTTACCAGGTATGTATGCATGCAACAGTGTGTGATGGACACTGTTGTCAGACAGTGTGACCTGGAATACATACCCCCTGTCACAGACAGGTAGCCTTCAGACATGTCACCTCAGTGTTGTGAAATACCACAGGCTCATACATGTGGAACAGGTTATTGGAATACTGTCAGTAGGTCCCTCACCAGCTTAGCCATCATATTGACCACAACAAATACATGTGTCAGCACCTGTTGCCCCTGCCATTTCTTTCTAATACACTCAACCCTGATGCAGTTGGTGAAGGCATGCATGGTACAGTGTATGACAGGTTTGTGGTATGTATTCCTGAGTTCACAGGGTGGAACAGGGAGACAAAATGGTATATCCTTTGCATACACACAGTAAAGACTGACACAGGGGATGTGCAGACAATAACACAAGCACAGTTGGCAATGGACACATTTGTAAACCTACATATCAACTTTAATGTATTATAGTGCTACATACACATGACATGCCCCACATAGATTATATGCATGGGACATAACCCACTACCTCTTACAACATGTAATGTTGCGAATGCCTTCATGAATGGTGAGATAATCCACCAGAAATAGCAACTGGTGTCATCTATTGCTCCTACAAGCCTGGACAAGTGATAGGGTAACAGACATTGTACCACCATGATGTTAAAGTCAGGTATAATATCTGATGCTGGCATGTGTGTCAGTACACTAACTGTGATCTATTTGGAAACAATATTATATACATGGCCAATGTTAGGGGACACAGAACACATATAAGTTGCAAACAACCAGATGTTCCATAGACATCTGTACAGTTGACTGCAATGGCCTGTACAATGGTTTAACATGCTGCATGTGAGGCAGATGCCATTAACATGCAATATAAAGTAATGCCATCAGGAGGTAGTAAACAGACGTGGATTCTACACACATCAAAATGGTATAACCCACACAGATATGACACTCAACCAAAACAAATACACAATTGCCATTATTGAGATTAGAACCCCTACCTATCGAGTTATTTCTACTATAGTGTTAAACAGTTACCAAATGCACCACAGAGCTTATATGGATTCACCTTATACCAACGTACTTCTAAGGTGGATAAAGAGTGAAATAGCAGACCTTTCCCTTAAAAATTGATCACAAAACAGGAACCAAAAATGATGTAGTAAATAAATTGTAGATCAACCACCACATATAGTAAAAAACGAATCCTTTATTACATAAAAATGAGCGCTTTCGCGTGCTTTCAGAGGCACGCTTCTTCAGATGAATGTAAAAACAATAATGATCTCTCTGTATATATAGTACTCTTGTAATTAGTTAATTAGTTAATTAATTCAATTAAATCAATTAAACAAAATGTATAACTAATATATTTAAAGGTACAAAACATATAATACAGTATAAGCTTCTTACAAAACCGAAGCTTATAAATTATTAACAGAATCTGAAGATGCTGTTGGTTAATGAACTAAAATATAAAACAGTATATCACATCTTAGTTGAAAGAACCATTATATTGTTGTATAGAAACCACATATCCACGCTGTCATGATTTTATAAATACATAGATTAATAAGCAAAATAAGTCTCACAACACTCAGTAGTTAATTCTAAAAACATATTTAAAACAATATGAATCTAAAAATGCATCTAAAAATCAGCATCAACATAGCTATATAATCAACTTGTATAGTTATTCAAAATTATAGACGTATATTAAAAGTATATGTCATGACCCAATATTACTTGATATTCAGATAAGAGCTCAAATATATGTGAAAGTATATAAAATATATGAAAATCTCTATAACTATATAAAGGTAAATGTATTTAAATTATTATTATTATTTATATGTTTTATGTTTTATTATTATTTATATCCAAATTTAATTTAATAAATAAATACATATGTACAAAATATATATGTTCATCAATTTATATATTTTGGAGAAAAATTAATATTAATCTTTATAACTATCATAATTATTACAATCTATTGTATTAAAATATTAAATATTGGGGAAATAACAATATATTTAAAATCGATGCATGTCATGTGATGATAGCACTATTTGTATATGATAAATATATCAATGCATAAATATCAATAAATATAAGAAACATATAGAGATCAATAAATATAATATAAGTATATATTATAATCAAACATATCTATAACTGTACAGATGAAATAAATAAATAACTAAATAAATAATCATGTTAAAAAATGAATGTTATAAACTAAGTATATATCAATTTTTAAAATGGTGCATCTATGTCATAGTTTTTAATCCATGTGCAGACTATATTAAAATCTATATAATATATCTTTGACCATATACGAAAATGAAGCCTATAGTTGTGTATCTAAGGCACCAATGACAAATAAATGACAGATGATATTCAATAGATGATATTCAATAGACCTAGATTTGACAGCAAAACTATAAATATTATAAAAATAAGTAGGAATAAATTAATAGATAGTATTAATCAATAATATTTTCGTTTCTTTAAAAACGATCTAATGCTGACATAGCTATTCAGGCCCGGATAATTCTGTGCCCAAAACCTGAAAATCCAGTCTAATTCTAAATTTTCTAGATCATTAAA
>NC_056751.1:679248447-679298447 GCF_019279795.1 Protopterus annectens | reverse complement strand
CATACTAGTGCATTCATTTATTTTTTAGAAGACTGACTTACTTTGTGCCTGCAGCAGTTGTGTGGATGGTGCTTGAGGGCCACCTCTGTTGGATGCACACAGTACACTGCCTATACATGGTAAGTTACAGGTAATGTGATGTGTGTGTGTCATCCATTTTACTGTTTGAGCAAGTCAGAGAGAGGTGTCAGTCCTTGGGGTCCCTACAGTGTCAGTGTGTGTGCTATGTGTTGCCTCTTTGTCAAGGCCTGAGCATACTGGGCCCACCTCCATCTGCCTACAGTGGTAGGCTCAGAGGCCTTCTCCTCTGAGTCCCTCTGTGCCTGTGGGAACCTTGGCAATGGTGGTGGGCTGTGTGTCCCTTCCCTGTGCTGTTCCTGCTGCAGCTGTTTCCATAGGATCATATTGTGTCGCATACTATGAACATGTGGCTGGAGAGTACTGCAAGGCTCCACCAGATATGTCAAGGCAATGGAACCGTGACTTGTTCATCCCAAACATGCTCTATAACGATCCTGGTTTGTGCATGTGCCTCATTAGGGCATTCTTGTTAGGGTGTGTGTGCATTTCTGATGGGTGTCAGCATCCCCCCCTCAGATGGCCATACGGGATGCCCCTAGTAGCAAATGCCTGGTGCAGCTGGGATGAATGCTAGATGTGGGAGTCGTGACAGCTTCCAGGTCTGCCAGCTCACACATTCATGATAATACCCTGGACATTGCACACAACTTGGCAGTTGATGGAGGGGAAGCCCTTTCTGTTTATGTAGACCCTAGCCTGTTCACCGGATGGTGCTTTGATGTTGATGCGCGTGCAGTTTTTCGCACCCAATACCTCCAGGTATTCTGCTACATGGTAGAAGAGACGCATATTGCTGGTCCTGTCCTCACAGTTGTTGGGGAAGTAAATGTGCTCACCTGCATGTGGTAACATGGCATCCAGGAACTGGTGGAGTACCGTGGATGCAGATGCCTGTGATATCCCCAAGATGTCCCCAGTAGGTCTTTGGAAAGTAATTGTAGGTAGAATTCTTAAGGCTACACATACCTTGGTAACCACTGGGATGGGTTCCCCTCTGTTGGCTCTAGGTCTGAGTTGAGGCCCACACAGCTTGGTGATTTACTGAAGTATGTCTCTGTCCACTATGTAGTGCTCTATCTCCAGATCATGTAGCCCCTGGTAAGTTACCCTGGGTCTGAACACTCTTCTCCTCCTCTTCCTCAGTCTGTGGCAGTTGTCAGCATTATCCTCCTCTCTGCCCTCAGCCTCTAGCACATACTGATGGATCAAAGAAATGGCAGCCCCTAACATTATTCCAGTTAAAATTCCCCTGCATGTGTACATCAATGGTGCAGAGTTTGTATGGAAAAACCAGACTGTAAGGTGTTTCTACAGTTTATACTGTTGTGCTGCAGATGCTGCCTGTATGATTGGCTGACTATTATGCATTCCACCTGCTAGCTATGTAATTTGTTCTTGATTGCTATTATTCTGCTATTTTCCTTTTTTCCCTTCCCATTTGCTCCCCATTTAAGCCCTGATGTGTGCCGTGCAAACCTGGTGCCTAAATGTAAACAGTCCTGCTATTTCCAGGTTTTTTTTTTTAGACCGGGTGCACACTGCCAAAGCTGTTCAGACAATGTAAACAAGAAGAAATGGCCCTCGCTGGACGTGAACATGCTGTTCATTTCATGGAATAAGTAAAAAAATCCTCAGACACACCCCTTTGCTTAGCTATGCTTAACTAAGCTTATCTGTGCACCATAGGGCTCCAATGTGCTTACAACATGCCTGACACACACACTTTTCATGTCTGTTGCTCCTCCTAGTTACCCAATTGTGCTATAGCACCTACATGGTTAGATGCATTTTGGTCCATAGAAGATTTTTGCGATTCAGTAAATTTACCCTCATTTGCATACCCCACTGCCTTAGTCCATAGTTACTGCACTAATACAGAGCTTTTCCCCTTGACAACCACTGTTTCCTAGTATTGTTTTAATTCTGCATGCCATAGACTATATGGCAAAATGCAGATTTCCCATAGGATCGAGTTTTCACATTTTTTTTTTTTTTGGCACGATCCCATTGTGCACCACTGCCCTATGCTTAAACTGCTGAGATAGGCCACAAAAAATGACTTTAATTTTTATAAAAATGAGGCACTTTTCCATGCCAATGGCCATATAGTTCCCATTGAAACACAATTCAACTCCCACTTTGTGAACTCAATTCTATCCTTAGTATCACAGGACAGTTCCTTCCTCACTATCCGCCCAACACAAATAACAGTAATACAAGCTTTACCCTCAAAACAGTTTCCACCACTTCAATCAAAGGCATGCACTCCAAACTAAAAACCTCATCAACAGCAGCCGACCTACTTAATAACACTAATACAAGCTTTACCCTCAAAACAGTTTCCACCACTTCAATCAAAAACATGCACTGCAAACTAAAAACCTCATCAACAGCAGACGACCTACTCCCCAGCTATTTCGTGAAACTCACAGCAGATGCTATTGCTATCCCAGTCTCCACTCTCAGAAACAAATCAATTGTTGAAAACTATGTGCCTAAACTCTGGAAAATATCCTATGTTACTCTACATAAAGGCGGGACCTCCATTGAACTTAATAACTACAGACCCATTGCTTTACTCTCCCCCCTGGCCAAAATCCTAGAAAAATGCATCCATACCCAGATGCTAAACTATCTCCTAGACAGCAACGTACTGTCACCTACTCAGCATGGTTTCAGACCTGCCCATAGTACCACTACAGCCTTCCACTGCTTCACAGACACAGTAAACTGTCTCATAAATGAAGGCCTACAAGTGTCAACTCTTTTTTTGGATATGTCCAAAGCATTTGACAGTCTCACACCAAATCCTGCTAAACAAACTAAACCAGTATCATCTATCAAATTCCACTTTTACCTGGTTCCAAAGCTACTTAACTGACAGGTACCAAGCTGTGAAATGGGAAAATTCTCTCTCTACTCAGCTGCCCATAACTATAGGAGTCCCACAGGGTTCTATCTTAAGACCACTACTATTCACAGTCTTCACAAATGACCTCCATACCTCCACATAGCATGCATCTATAATTCAGTATGCAGATGACACTACCTTAATCTGTGCTGCACAAAACATTCCCACCCTCCTGCAAACAACTCAACTAGCATTCTCTGACATTGAAAACTACCTTACCAAAGCCCAGCATATCCTCAATCCAAAGAAAACTCAGCTTATGATTATAACCAGTTCTAACAAAAACACTAACGGTCAATTCACTATCTACTCCACAAATGCTACTCCAATTGCTCCAGTGGCACAGGCTAAGCTATTGGGAATAACCATAGACTCCCACCTAAAATTTGATAGTCATCTCAACTTAACTATTAAAAAAGTACATGCCAAACTGGGGACACTCTACCGTATCAAACCATTTCTTACCAACAACACAAGATCAACCATTGCTCACTCCCAACCTCTATCCACCCTACTCTATGCATCTCCCATTCTGACTAATCTCAACAAAACTGAACTAAGCAAAATGGAAGCCTGCTATAACAGAATTGCCTGCTTTGCTGCAAATTGCTCATATAGATCTCATCACTGTACTGCTTTGAGACAGCTCCACTGGCTTGAACTGCCCAACCTCCTAACCTACAATCAGCTCTGCCTCTGTCATTCTATTACCTCCCCAATAAGTGCCCTGCCCTCAAAAACTTAGTACAACATCACTCAGCCAAAAGGCCTCTTAGATCATCAAGCAAACTACTACTAGAAGTCACCAACAGCTACAATAGCTTTGGAGGTGCGGTATATAGTAGTTCAGTGGCTAAAAAATGGAACTCTGTCTCCACTAGCATTCAAAACACATCATCCAAAGCCTCCTTTAAAGACCTCATCAGGCAACATCTCAAGCAAAGTTGGCAGTGCCATGATTGCTCCCCAGGCTAGTGAAAGCGGATAACATATACATACTAAATCTAGAGCACTTGATAATAGTTTTCAATCTTACTCACAAACACTGGCTAATCTACAATGTATGTACTGTACCTGTGTACTATGTATGTATTCTACCTATGTTACAAATTTCAGCTGTACACCACAAATCTATTAATTACCTTTATTTTTAAAATTAATATTTTTTTGTTTGTTCTCTCCACTGTAACTTTTTATGTGCCGCATACCACTGTAAAACATGTCTCTTGTAATTTGTGTGTATACTGATCATGTCTAAATAACTAAATGTGTCTGTAATTTTTCTTTGTGGAGCTTTTCTACCTGGGCCTCTGCTGAAAAAGGGCCTTTTTGGCTCAGTCAGACACCCCCAGTTAACAAATGTAAAATAAATAATAAATAAAATAAAATCTGCAGAAATGTATTCTGTTAGTAACCAAATACATTTCTGCAACTAACACTGTTCTTGCACGGATACCTGCCTGCTTTCTGAATCACTAATTCACCTAATTTGCATGTTTTTTACCAGCAAATGAGGTAATTAGTATTCTGCATTTGTTTCCGTGCAAGAACAGTGTAGGCAGGCCTGTGCACACCAAGAGAGTAGTTTACTGGATCGCCCAGTGGCCATATTCTGTGCTAGAGTGGCTACACTGTTCCTGCATGGAAAATTAATTTATTGAATCCCAGGGAAACATATGACATTTTCAGACTCACTTGCAACCTTGCTGAATTCATTGTATTGTGCTGGTATTGACAAGATTATACAGGTGTCCCCTAACAGCATTGTGTGACTGTCAGTATTTGTATCATTAACTGCTCTGTATGAACCGCATCCACCTCCATCGTAATGTGTCCATGTATGACATCAGATCCTAATCCACACATTTCCACTAACAAACATATAGGCATATGATGTACAATGGATGTAATGCCATGAAATAGGTAAAGTGTTAAGAACTCCTCTGTGACATATATGAGTTATACCCAAAGTTTTGTTTGGAGGTGATGTACAGCTTGAAGTCCAATTGTAGCACAGGTACAGCTGTAGTGTGACTGTACTGCATCACAGAAGTGCCAGTACTTCACATCAGCATTACCATTTGATAGTTTGCATGAACACATATGGATGTTATGTTAGGATTTCATGGTGGTATAACATTTTCACTGCCAGTGTCAGGGGAACAGGAATTGAGTGGCACATATGTTGGTGTTTGACTTGTACTTACAGAGTGTGTTCCATGTAATGTTAGTTATGTGAACAGTATTACAGTGACCGCTTCCTCAATCATTGACACTTGACATTGTACTGCTGTAATGTCTGTGGACATGGTAGGTGTGTTGTTGAAGTCCAAGGTTCCTTGTCTGTGGACATGGACATAGCTGATGCATTGTCATTATTCTCACATGCTGCTGTACCATTCATTATAGCAGATCACTTCTTAATTCACACATCAATTGCAGATGCTTCAGATAATATCCATTGCTATTACATGTGGCAGGTGCATTCCATACCCAGATGTGTACAGGAAATCCACTCATAATAGTGTACTGTTTGTGTGTGTTGCTATCTGTGTGGTCGATACCTATGTCAGCCAGGGATGTTTTAGTCACGTGTATCACATTTAGCACAGTGAGCTTCACACATCTGGTAGGCCTATTCTCTGGGATGCATACCCTTTAGGATTTGACAGTGCTGATCATGGTGTGCTATCAATTGCCCATGTGATAGGTCTTTCTGTGGTGCACACAGTGAATACACAGCTCACGGACAACATTTATGGCATATGTTTGATTCTTGCAGGAGGGGTTGTGACTTATGTGTCATGCAAACCTCTCTAATGGCCATGATTGTCACTGATTTTAAATGCAGGTTTAACACTGTGCCTCTTAACTCCTGCAAAAAGTGGTCACTTTGGGGAGGGATAGTATATTCTCCTTATAAAATACTGACAATTGTTACAGTTGCACACATCTCTTCCTGAAGAACATAACAAATCACAATCACATATTCTGTCAATGCCACAGATTAATGGTCATATTATTTTAAAAGTGCCCATGACTGGGCTTGTTTCTTTCTATATTTGTCCAGGAGTCCGTTGCCATGTGGCCGTGACTAGTTGAGAACTATGGTGACATGTCAATCATATACAAGCAAGTCATTTTGCAGCTCTTCAGAGTATGCATGTACCCATTATTGTACGTACTCTTCTTGCTAAGTGTCCTTTCCACTGAGCATGTCACTGGTGTTCATATCACAACCATTCACCCCCATTGACACGTAATGTTGTGGGACCATCACATGTATACCATCATGTGTGTTTACATCATAATATAATCACACAGGAGGTTTAAACAGCAGTACGTTCTGTGGTAGCTACATATGTGCATAATGTTATGCTTCTGACGTGACTTGCAAATGTACATACACTGGCATAACCTATCTCAGAGACATTTCCATATTTACCTGCCTCCTTCCCCTTAATTCACTCCTATCATTCATGCCTGTGCACAGGAGGTTTAAACAGCAGTACGTACTATGCTGGCTACACACGTGCTTAAAGTTATGCCACTGACTTGTCTTTGAAGTGTACATTCTTTGACATATCCTACCTTGAGGACATGTCCATATTTACCATGCTATCCTCCTCTTTATTCATTCCTATCATTCATGTCTGTGCACATTTTCATCGGCACACTTTTCCTGCCCAGTGTACCTTTCCTTGTAGCTGCCCTTGTCATTTACCTTCCCTTTCCATTATTTCATTCTGCAAATAATTGTTTTAGTGCACAATGCACTCAGTACACTTTACTTTGTTATTAGTACTGTTGTTGCAGTGTTTTCAGCCCTGGTAGTCATTATGGCTTTCTGTGTGATCTCGCAGAGCAGAGTGCTTCTTCTTTCTGTGCTTATGCTGCTCTGCATGGTTTCATGGCTGGCAACACAGTTAGTTGCTGGCCACAAAACCTTGCTTGCATTGGTGTAAGTGCACTGAGCGGCATGAATATGTGATTAGCACTGCTGCTCATTGCACTAACATGTAAACGTTGTGTAGACTTCGCCCAAAGCCTACACAGAGTTTATTGAATCCCTGGGACTGTCTGTTTAGCTTACCTTGCTTTTTTTTGAAGAAACAGCTGAGATTAAAGTCAATTTCTCTAAGTGTCACTTTTATTTTGAATCATAAATATTAAATGAGTCCAATATCAGTTTTTCCCTCTTCTTTTATTCTGTCCTTTATCCAACTCATTTCATTTGGTTTGGTTTATTTTGACTTATTTTGGCACATTTTTTTCCCTGAGTATGCTTTTGTTTGGTTCTTTTTCTTTCTTTTTTTTCCCCATCTTGTAATACCTTCTTCTGTTTGTTTCTTTGACTATTGAGGCACCATTCCTGTTTTTCTACTGCATCTATTGATTTTCTTCTTCATCTGATCATGTATGTGAGGAAAGAGGCACAGGCCAAGACAGAAGACTTGGACTTCACATCTACAGGAACACAAATCTTATATCTTTTTATTTAGTTTATTTTTTATTTATTTATTGTCATTTGTTAACCGGGTTGGTCCAACTGAGCCAATGGCCCATTTTCAGTGGAGACCCGAGGAGAAAAGCTCCAATTGCAATAACAGTCATTCCAAAAAAGGAGTTAGATGTAAAAAAAAAAGAATTTTTACAACACAAGATGTTGACACATTATTGTTTTGTACAGGTTTTTGTATAAATGAATTTATGTACAGTATCTATATAATGGTGTGGAAGCTAAGAGGAAAAAAATGAGTAATTTACACAGTAGAGGGAGTAGGTCTATTGTTGAAACTAATGACAGTGAAGACATTGGTAATAGCTTTCTTTGTAACCACCTGTGTGGATGGAGACATTGGTTCATTATTACCAGTCGTCTGACTGATGGAGTGAGTCTGAATGTTTTTATTGGACAGTGGAAGATCTGATTTGACATGTATTAAAATTATGTTGTTACAGTTGTATTACTGGTAATTCGATGGTGGTTAATACGTTGATGGTAGCTTGTCTAGGATAGTTTTTTGCCCTACCTTTGTTTGTTTGCCTGATGTGTCTGACTATGCAGGGTTTCTTCCTCTTGTGTTGTACTGAGATGATTTGGAATAGTTCTTCAAGACTAAGGCAAAGATAAAGAAAGAGTCAAGATCTGGTTGTGAATGCACAATGTTGTACATTTTTATATTTAGCCATTTTATGTAACTTTATGCAGCTTACCATATTTGTATGAATTCATTTGTTTTTCAAATTATCAGGTATCTTTTCATTGCTTAGCTTGACAGTGCTTAGCTTATGTGTACTATAATAAAGATGAGGTTGAAGTTGAAACTATGGTAGCCATGTGAAAGCTATTGCAATAACAGCTGCAAGTTCCCTGAGCCTTGAAAGTTTCTATGCATACCATTTGTCTGTCTTTATTAGAATCTTGTCAGAGATGCTGCTCCTCATATTAAGAACTCTGAAAAATAAGAAATGTAAAGATTTCCTCAGACAGACTGAACATCTAAATAATCAGAAAAAAATAATTTTAAAATTATTCCACATTTTCCATAATAAATAATTATGGCTGTCAGATGCTCTTCTTCAGGGAACAAAAAATGCTAAATTGAACAATATACCAAACAGAAAAAAAACCTTATCATCATGGCTGATAGAAATGGGAAGCCAATTTCAAAACAAATTAAATAGGTCAAAGCAAAAAAATATTGTATTTGGCAGCAGAAAGACTAAAACAGTCAATATAATAAGCTCATACCTCTCAACCTCTTAGTGCAAGAAATCTGGACAATGCTTGACAAAATGGGGAGATAAAAGCCCAAAAATAAGGACAGATTTTAAATATTGCACTTATAAACATAGAAAGTTGCTAAAGTAACAGGGTTTATGTTAACATATATTTTCTGAAGGATTTGAAGTCTGAAACTCAAATGTATGTTATTATTTGGTGACTTCAATCCTCGTATAAACCCAGTGATTCACCAGAAAATAACAAATTTTATGAGGAAGAGACCAAAAATATGATGCAAAAATCTGGACATTCTGTGAAAATGTAGACAGTTGAGAGGTATGAATGCACCCATATGTAATAAATAAGATAAGTATTCATATTATTCAATGATACTTATCTCTGTAGTAACAATTTATTACAAGAGGCAGACAAATTACTGCCATGATAATCATTATTTTAAAAATAGAAATAAATATAGATATTTTCATTAATTTGTCAAATATCTCTTACAAACCTTGAAGAATTTCAAAAGAAGGAAATGCTGACATACAGATTTTCTGAAATTAGAAGCATATAAAGGTATTGAACATTGGTTATTAGATATACTATTACAATTATGTAATTTCATGGCATTAGCAGCTTATAATATACCTAATTTTATGACAGACACTAGATTGCACTTAATAAATTATGTGTTAAATCTGGATAAAGCACTGGAGATTTGAGCTTTATTTCAGATTGTTACTTATCATTACAAATTGATAGCAAATGTGGAAAGTATGAGAAAAGAAAATAGTTTAAATATATAATGTATCATCGACAACTTGATTTTATACCTAAAAGAATAGTATGCCCATAACACTTTATTAATTCAGACTACATAATATTTTCTATGAGATGAGCAAGTCGAAAAAGGAAATATATTTTATCATTTAGGATGCAATAAAAGTTTTTGATTTGTTAAAATAGAGGTGTGTTCATGTTTTGCTATCACATATCGCAGTAGTATTTCACAATAATAAGGAACATGCACTCAACAAAATAAAAAAAAACATTTCTTTGACAAGACGGAGCCTCCCTCCGTCGATTATTACGACAGCAGTAATGAAGAGAAGTGCCGGCCTCCATTATTCTTTGTCCTAGAAATGAATTTGCTGTATAAATTGTCAAATGTATTATTTAATTCCCCATTCTCTTGGCAAGATTGAAAGCAAGAGGGGAAAAAAGTACTTCTAGAATAGCCAAAAAATAACTTTATAGAGGGAACTGTAAAGAAATAGAATCAGATACTGACAAGGAGTTTCTTGATATTGGGTCAAAGCTGTTTGGGTAAGGGAGAGTTTATTCTGTGTCTATGGCAGACATTTCAAGCCAATATAAAATATAAATAAGTACAACTTTTATTATCCAAGGCAGTATAAGTGGATTTTCTAAGTACTTCTGTCTGTTGGGAATGCGGGAGAAGAGAGTAAACTTAATACATTGTTGACGGGCTTGTCCCCAGGCATATATCTATAGAATAATTCAAAAGAGATCATATAAATATTCCTAAAAGTATTAGTACCATTTAGGCAAATATTATATTCATAGGATACATATGAGGGAAATCAGTAATTTTTCAAGAGAAAAGAAATTGGAAGATCAGTGATGTCATAAGGCATCATATAAAAAATACTTCCATTTTTAAATGTTTTGTGGAAGAAATTCTGCTTAGGTGGTGAAGTTCATAATTTGCATTTGAATAGAAAATGTATGATGCTTTTTTTGCATTATGCAAGGTCTGCATAGATTTAAGCAGTATATATTTAAAATGCATTTTTGCTATACTGCACATCAGAATAATTCATTTTGTTATACACAATACCCCGGATTCAATAAAATTGTGTAGGCTTCATGCAGAGCCTAAACAGAATGTACCCATGAACATGGCCATGGTTTTCGGCATCAGCGTGCCATGCATATTAACTATGGCATGCTGCCAAGGAAGATCACAGTAGCATGGATATTGAATCTGTGCAAGCAGCAGTGTAGAGGCTGTCCCACACTTGTGGTCTGTCTAGGACAATCCTGTCCAGACAGTAAGCACAGGACAATAATCATTTTAATGTTCATAGGTTCAAAGGTTCATAGGTTCATAGCTGTGTACTAGGCTAATGGCCCTGGAGCCTTTACAAGCCCAGCCCATAGGATTACCCTGGCATTGTGCCACCTGACCTTAGTTCCCAGTGTCTCTAGTGAGTAGAGTCACTGGAGTGATCCCTGGGGTTAATTTTCTATTTCCCATCCACTCATCAAGATTTATCTTGAAGATTGCCAGTGAGGTGCTCTGTTTGACATGTATGGGAAGTCTATTTCATAGCATGGGCAGTCTCTGGGTTATGAACCTGTCCCTCCAGATTGTTCTGTTGATTGTGGTAATGAGGTTGAGGTCTCTGGAGCATGTAGTGCAGAGGGATTGGGATTTCTTTAGGTGTAGCATTTCTAACATAGCTGGGTTTGACATGGCTTTGTAAGTCAAGCAGAGATCACCTCTAAAGAGACGATATGAGATAGAGAACAGTTGGAGTTTTTTGAATCTGTCCATACAGGACAAGTGTTTAAGGCCTAGGATCCTCTTTGTGAGATACTTATGTGGCCTCTCCAGTTGTTGCAGGTGTCTAGTGAGGTACATGCCAAATGGGGCATTGCACTCAATGATTGGCCTAATGAGGGAAGAGTAGAGGGAGATAATGACTTCTTTCTTCCTGGATGCAAAACTCTTAGTAATGAGATGTGCCACATAGAAGGTCTTTCTGACCACAGTGGCAATGTGTTGGTCAAAAGAGAGGTTGCTGTCAACCTGTATTCCCAGATCTCTTATAATGCCTTCTGTGTTCTGTGGACTACCATCGATGTGGTAATTCATGGGAACTGGGTTTTTCCCAAAGGGGATGATGACACATTTTTTGGCATTGAGCTTACAACCATGGTTCTGACCCCAGTTGTTGGTCTCAGTGAGGCCTTTCTGTAGGATGTCAACATCACTTGGGGAGTTAATTATGGAACCCAACTTGCAATTGTCTGCGAACTTTGTCAGCCAGAGTCCCTTCGTGTTGGCCTGGACTTCAGAGAAGTAGATACCAAACAGTAGAGGACCCAGGACCGAACCCTGTGGACTCCACTTGTGACTGGTCGGCATTCTGACTTGGAGTCAGCTATTTTCACACTGTGGGTTCTATCTGTGAGCCAGTTTGCAACCCACCAAGTGATATAGGGATTGATGCCTAGCGTAGTGAGTTTGTCTATGATTCCTGAGTGGAGAATGGTATCAAAGGCATTGGCCAGATCAAGGTAGTCTGTATGAACCACCTTGCCTTCATCCACAACTCTGGTGACTGACTCAAAGAAGTCAACCAGGTTGAGCAGGCATGATCTACCCTTCACAAAACCAAACTGTGTGAGATCCAGAGTTTGGAGATTCCCTATATCCTTGTTTATTAGGTCCATGATGATGTGTTCCATAGCTTTGCATATCAGACTCATCAGGCTAACGGGGCGATAGTTCCCAGAGTCTGTAGTCGCTCCTCCGTTGTGGAAAGGGATGACTGTAGCAGTGCGCCATTCAGTAGGGACAAAGCCTGAGGTGAGGTTGTGATTGAACAGGACACATAAGTGAGGTGCCAGTTCACTCTGTAGTTCAGGTGGAACACAGCCAGGGATATTGTCAGGTCCCATAGAGGTGTATTCTTGGCCTTGGACAGTGCTGTTTTAACCTATGCAGCAGTAATACTGGGTCCCTGGCAATCTACTGGTATTGTGATTGGTTCTTTGGTGGGGGAGAGAGTGGTAAAGTTGGCACTGAATCTGTCGGCCAGTATATTGGCAATAAATGTTGGCTTGGTATAGGAGGTGCCATTGTGCAATAGCTCCAAGCAAATCTGGGTATTGCTGTGGAGATTCTTTACATAACTATAGAAGGCCTTGTGGTTGTCTTTGCTATCGGCTGCAATTCTGTTTTCATAGCTAGCTTTAGAAGATTTGATGAGGGATCTCAACTTTTTGTTGAGGCTGATAAGGGAGTTTTTCCAGTCTTGGGACTTCACCTTATTTTGCATCAGTTTCCTCCTTCTGTTGTAGAGTTTGTTTATGGCAAGGGACCACTAGATTGGCTTCCTTTTTTGGAGGAGAGTGTCTGGGTTCTTTTGGGTATGGCGAGATCCATGCATTTGTGTACATGTTTGTACA
Source organism: Protopterus annectens (assembly GCF_019279795.1). Lineage (NCBI taxonomy): Eukaryota > Metazoa > Chordata > Ceratodontiformes > Protopteridae > Protopterus > Protopterus annectens. The sequence continues at coordinate 679,285,503 of NC_056751.1, read as the reverse complement.
GGGCATTAGTGTATGATTCAGCAGTCATGCAGCTGTTCTCCAATTGCATGGGTGCTGTGAAGTTAGCCATCTCTGTTTTTAGGAGTCCAAAGTTAGCTTTGGAGAAGTTTTTCATGGTGGTTACCTTTGTGGGGGGGAGTGGGAGGGATGTGGATTTCCAAGGTGATTAGTTTGTGGTTGGATCTAACCAGGGAGGAGTTGATTATTGGTATAGAGCAACATTTGCCCATGTTTGCAATGACCAGGTCAAGGATGTTGCTACCTCTAGTGGGGGTAAGAACAAGCTGGTCCAAGCCATTGGAATTAATGAATTCCAGGAAACCTTGGGCAAGTGTATTGGTACATGAGTAGTTTCCCAGTTAATGAAGGGGTAGTTGAAGTGTTGAGAGTGTTTGGTTGGACCCTGATATTCTCCAGGATGCTTAGGAATGTGGAGTGTGAGTCTTGGGACATGGTTGGGGAACTATAGCAGGTTACGACCTGAATTGCTGTCTTACCCAATGTTAACTGCACCTGAAGTATCTCTGATGTGTTATGTTGTGGTACCAGTCTGGAGGTGTGCACTTCCTTTATGAATCTGGAAACACCACTGCCTTTGGAGCTTTCTTCCAAGTTCTGGAGCCGAAAGTTGTGGAATGAGTTATAGCCTGGTAGTGCAGGGGTGCTTTCTGCTGCCTTGAACCAGGTATCTGTTACAGCACAAATTTCAATGTTCTCCATTTTAAGGAATGATTCGAGCAAGTGCATTTTGAGATTTAGACTTCTAGCATTGAGCAGCATTACCCTCAGATTGCATTTGTTTGTAGCTGTTATGGTGGTAATTTGTTCTTTGGAACACTGACTAAAAAGGCACTATGGGGTGGCAAGAGCCTTGGCCAGTATCCAAAAGCCCAGGGTGACAGATGCAGGCCCATCTCTGGCAAAGCATCGAGGTCTATCAGTCATGTCATCCCAGGCATACATATACTGGTGCCCTATAGAATGACACCATAAACTTTGCCAATTGTTGAAATCAATCATTTTCTACTTGTACTGTGGTATCATTCTGGGTGATGGTAGGAGTCTGCTCAGGGCTAGGGTCATACCTACCTGGGCTACATAATCCAAGAGCCTCTCCATGTCTCTTTTCATGTAGTCCAGGGAGGTACGTCTCAGGTCATTCACACTCACATGTACAATGACAGAGTCAGGTGAGATCTGCCCTCTCCAAAGCAAAAAACACAGCATCAATGGGACTGGATGGTGTCCCGGGCTGCGTTTTACATGAGCTCCAAAAAGAACTGAACCCTCACTTAAAATCACTGTTCAGTCTCAGCCTTACAACAGGACATGTACCCAAAGAATGGCATACTGCAACAGTGGTCCCACTCCATAAAGGTGGTGCCACAACGGACCCCGGAAACTATCGCCCTATAAGCCTAACTAGCCTGGTCTGCAAAGCTATGGAGCGTATCATCATGGAACTCATAAACAAAGACATTGGGAACCTCCAAACACTGGATCCTACCCAATTCGGCTTTGTTAAGGGCAGATCTTGCCTCTTGAACCTGGTCAATTTCTTTGAAACAGTCACCAAGGCCATAGATGAAGGGAAGGTAGCCCACACAGCCTACCTTGACCTTGCAAAAGCCTTCGACACAATACTCCACTCGGGCATCATAAATAAGCTCACCAGCTTAAATATCAACCCCTATGTCACAAGATGGGTTGCAAACTGGTTTAAGGATAGAACCCACATGGTCAGAATTGCAGATGCCATGTCAGACTCTAAACCAGTTACAAGTGGCGTCCCACAAGGCTCAGTCCTGGGACCTCTCTTGTTCGGTATATATTTCTCTGAGGTACAGGCTAACACAGGAGGACTATGGCTGACAAAGTTTGTAGATGACTGCAAACTGGGGACCATAATCAACTCGCCGGCTGACACAAGCATCCTCCAAAAAGGTCTCACAGAGACGGATAACTGGTGCCAGAGCCATGGCCTAAAGCTAAATGCCAAAAAGTGCATAGTCATCCCCTTTGGGAAAAACAAAGTGCCCACAAATTACCACATAGGTGGTAATCCATTAAGTACAGAAGAAGTAATAAGGGATTTAGGGACCCAAGTAGATTGCAATCTCTCCTTTGACAATCACATTGCCAAAGTGGTTAGAAAGACATTCTATATAGCCAACCTTATCACAAAGGGGTTCACATCTAGATCAAGAGAGGTCATTGTGCCCCTCTACTCATCACTCATCAGGCCCATAATTTAATGCAATGCCCCATTTGGGATGTACCTTACCCGACAGCTGCTACAACTAGAAAGACCCCAAAAGTACCTCACCAAGAGGATCAAGGGTCTCAAACAGATGCCCTACGCAGTTAGGCTGAAGAAACTCCAGCTCTACTCAGTTGCTTACCGCCTACTCAGAGGTGATCTGTGCCTGACATATAAAGCCATGTCCAACCCAGAATTAATGGACATGCTCCACCTCAAGTAATCCAAATCCATGAGAACTACACGCTCCAGTGACTTAAACCTCAGCACAGAAATAAATAGAACATGCTGGAGGGACAGATTCATATCCCAGAGGCTCCCCTCACTCTGGAACAAAATCCCAATCCATGTCAGACAGAGCCCTTCAATGACCCTCTTCAAGAAGAATCTTGACATTTGGATGGGAGATCATAAATTTACCCCTGGGATCTCTTCTGTGTCACTGCTAGACAGAGGCACGGTAAACTAACCTTAAATGGGCTATCTTCTGTGACCTACTATACAGAGGCACAGTCAACTAATCTAAGAAGGGTGGCGAAAGCCAAACACACTCTGGCTAGGCTTGTAAATGCCCTAGGGCAGATAGCCTAGTATCCACCTATGAACCTATGAACCTATATTTGCACCTGTTGTTGAGAGACCTTTGTGTGTGGGTTATGTGGTGTATCCTGGCACTTGACAGGCAGCTGACTGTTACTTTCTCCTTACTCAACCTAGTGAGTGGGACATCAGTGTGCCTCATTATTGAATCACCTATGACTAGTGTGTTGGGCATACTGTTTTGCCTTAGGGGCTTTGGTTGAGTGGCACACTGTTTAGGAGGGTTATGTGTCTCGTGATTAGTGTTGTGGTGGTTGAGTGCATTTCTGCCTTGGAGGTCTCTGCTATTTGGGTAGATTTTTATTGAGAGCTACCACGAAGGTGGGTGTGTGGTTTGTGTTTTTATATGAAGGCAGTGCTGGTGTGTGTTCTGGAGGGTTATGTGTTCCATGTGGTGTGGTGCAAGTGTTGACCTCCTCGTTTTGAGCAGGTATTCCAGTCTTGGCTGGAGAGTGCGTGGCTTCCAATTTGGATATATAAGTGCATCTCTCACAAGTCTGAGTATTGGGAGGTAAGAATAGAGGGTTATCAGTGTAGATGAGGCAGTTGCTACATTGCTTCAGGATGCCCAAGTTCACTAGGTTAATAGGAGAAAGCAGAGGGAACTCTGCAATTGTATAAATATTTCTTTAATTTATTTTTTTTCTTTTTTTTTTTAATCTGCCTGTTTGTGTGGTGAGGCATGGTGCTTAGCGATGCTGAGCTGCACTTATATATGTATATATGTATATATATATATATATATATATATATATATATATATATATATATACACACACATAGGAGACACCTGCCATATATCTAAAAATAGAAATTGGATGTATTCAGTTGTGGAATAGTTTTTTTGATTATTCTGCCTGTTTGCACAGCATGGAACAGTGCTTAGCAATGCTAACAGGCACCTTAGTTATATATGTGAATATATACAGGTTCTCTTAACTATCCAAGTGGCTAGATAGGTTGAGTCATGACCCGAGCAGTCATACCTTTTACATTTATTGCTGTGAAAATGTGTTGGTTGCTTGACATTGCAGTTTAATTCAAAATAAAAAATTGTTACACTCAGAAAAGCTGCAAGTTTCTAACTTCCACTTAAATACGATTGTCCGACTTTGTGCAATGCTCACCTCCACTAAACTGGTTTGTGCAATGCTAAACAATGCAGCGCTTTTTTGAAAGTTCCAGTATGACGTGTAAGGGTGGGAATGCAGCCTATGTTTAGGCCAATAGATGGAAATTTCACACCATTCATTGGAGTCTTCACTTGGCTGTCAGTATGCCTGGTTGTGTTGGAGAGGGAATGTGCTTTCAGGCACAGAGATGGGGTATGGAAGAGTCCAGAGTGTTTGCTGGACTCCTGGTGAAAAACTGTAAACTCCAGCTGCTGTAGGGAGATTACCAGGGCTCAGAATGTAAGTCTGAGGTCTGGGATCATTTGGCTAGGGCACTTACCAGTGCTATTGAGATCCCCCACACTGGTGAGCAGTGCCATCACCACTATGACGATCTTAAGCATAGAAAGAGGGGAACCTTGGACACCTGTTTCCAAGAAGCTCAGCCTAGGCAGACCCCACAGATATGTTAGTATATTTGGCATTACTTTAGAAATGTTCAAGCTGAATCTGTGCAAAACTGGTATGCATAATAGTTTGCTTCTCTTACAACAGTTGCAGAAGAGAGGTCTCCCAATGCCCAGTCTCATACAGGTGTCTGGCCAGGATGAGGTGTGAGAGAAACATCAAATCAATAACCTAATGGATAATGTATCATCAAGATAAATTATTTACAGAATTTGCAGTCGTAACAGTTAGGTATGACATACCTGGGAAATGTAATCTGTTTAGTAATGTGTCACTGCCTACCTGAAATGGTAAAGCAAGTTAAATCAAATACACATACATTACCGTGTAGTATAGCTTACAAACATCAAATTAACAGTTACTGTTCTGCTCTGCTCATTGTGTGAAATATGCTGTAAGTTGCACTCAGGTAGTGATAAGGGTAAATGGGTTATTTCTTAGATGTCTGACACAGCTATCCATGATGTACATGCCAGACTTGAAGCAACGGTAATCAATAGATTTTAACGGGTGATGGTGCTGTGATATGTACTGTTTTCAAACAAAGAAGTAGTCACTATTCTTTTAGTCACTGCATGTGTGTTCGAATCTGACACCAGTCAACTGTAAAAAGGAAAGGAATAAAGACTGCAGAAAATAAATGTCTGATAAATAATGCAGAGCAATACCCACAGTAAGGTTCAAGCATGTGTTATGGTAATTTTTAATCAAATAATTTAGTATATTCCTCCCATTCCAGGAACAAGGTATATGGGTAAGGTAGCTAATGTTCTGGGCAGATATCCATGTGTATAAGTGCTGGATTTTCAGGAACAATATCGATAAAGTATAAAGCAAGATTGTGCCTTGATAAATAATCCTTTCCAATAACTATGAAGTTTTCCTACATGCACTGCATGTGTATTCTAATCTGACAGCAGTCAACTTTTAAATTAAGTGCACATTTTCCCTGCAGTCACAACTCGTGGGTTCTAATCCCATGGCAGCCAATTAAGAAATCACCAACTATCTAGTCTACTTAGTGTACATGAACATACCGTTCAACTGTCACGATTTTTCAGAATGTAATGTCTAATATGTCTGGTCCTTGATTAGCAGATAAATGACATTACTTGGAATGCAAGTTATTTGAAATTCGTTAACAGAACACCTTGCTACTAATGTATGAGCACACTCTGTACAAATGTTTCCTGTAGTTGTGCCTCTGTACCACCAGGTGTTAGAGCTTGGCCCATACTGTCCCATGCTAATAGGTTGAGTGCTATGTACATGCTACGGCATCTATACATCATTTGCATTCACTGTACTCACAACTGAAATTGTACATCTGTAGAAGTATGTAGTAGCATTACCTGAAAAGTTACTAATGGTATTTTTCTCTCTCATCCCAACCCTTCTCTTCTTTAATTTATTAAAGTTATTTATTGTTATGATTTCATATTAATATATATTTTGTAACAACATGTTATGTTGGCATTATGTATAATTTTATATTGGTTTGGTATTAAAATAATTTTACTAACCTTACCTATTGTAGTTTTCCTTATTATAATCTTTTAAATTTCATTTGATTTATCATTATTATTATGTTCTATAATATTAATACTGACATCTGTTTGGTTATGTTTATTCTCATAATATGCTTATATTTATTTTCTACATCTCAACAAGCTAGGCCAGCTCCAGGCAATCCACCTACCTTGGCTCCCCTGGCCATGGCACTGGAGTCCAGCACATCTGTTTCACAGCCTGCTGGTGCTCCCTCTGCTGCCCCTGCACTATCTGTGGTGTCAGGTAGTTCTGCCCCATAGGCTGGGCTGAGCCCCCCTCTGGGAATAGCGGTGGAGGGGGTGATTTTGTCACCTGTGAGGAACTGCTATGTATGGTGTGTGGGTTGCTGTGCCGAACTGTCAGTGCACGCCTATGCCAGATGGAAAGCATGCTGTACATCCTGGTGGGGCGGCCTCACCTCAGACGCCAGTGTCCAACCACTGCTATCACAGGGGCAGTGAGCAGTGCTGACAGTCCCATGGTTAAAGACGTGAGCTGCACTGCTACCATGTGTGATGCTCATGGGACTTGGATTCCACAATATCTGACCATTCTAAGGTATTCACCCGCCTCGTGTCACACCCCAACCCTGTCTGTTGTCTTGTCTGTCTTTTCTGTCTGCATAAACTTCCTCACCTACCAACTTATCTCCCCAACATGTACCTATGTCCCTTCCCCAACATTCCATTTTCACCTTAAAAAGAAAAAAAAGGGAAAATGGGCACCTGCCCCCCCCTCAAAAAATTGTCCCATACATAGCTCTTCATTTTACACACGTGTCCACTGGACACACTTAATTTAGTCTAATTGGCATGACAATGCACTGTTGCTGTCTTCAACACTCAGTCTGGGGGTGACAGGCCAAATTCAGTTAAAAAGTCTGTTAAAATGCATAGTTGTTGCTGTACAAGAAATGGGTAGCTATGGTCCTGTCCTGCACCCTTCCTGCACACACCTACCTGCTTTTCAGCATTGTCCCCCTGCTTGCCCCCATTTCACCACTGTCCTATCTCCTAATTTTTCTTTTCTTTAACGATTTTTTTCGTGATGCTTTGTGGCGTGCCGCGTCACTTAGCTATGCTAAATAGCACTAAATTTATGTATGTGCTGGAAAAGACATTAATCACGTTCAAAAAGTGCACCTGCACCCTATTTCAAATCCAGGACCATTGCACCTGCAGGTCAGTGGATTAACCCATCACACCACACCGCTGTTAATGAACACATGTTTTAATCAGAACACAGTAATGCTCAAATTCCTTTCATTAAGCGTATTTAAGCGATGCTGACACAAACTGTACCTCGCAAATCAGCTAAAAGATTATGGGAAAAATAGTAGTGTAATTGAGACTCCAGTACAGAAATACATCAGTATATGGCCATGCACAAAAGAATAGACATAAATGAGTTATCTATTAGCAGGTAACCCTTCAATTTTATGTACAGCATGAAAAGATACACTTGCTAAAACATGAATGGAAAATTAGAATTTTAACTGGGACTATGGCAGAAAAACAGTAGCAAAAAAATCCAAAACCTGGAAATATTGAGGTAAAATGTAGCACTGCATTTTACCTCAATGTTTCCAGGTTTTGGATTTTTTTACTACTGTTTTCAATTTTGTATCCTGCCGGGTTTACTTACGTGCTATTCTTGTTTCTTTGGACTATGGCAGAAAAAGTCAGCACTCTAAAGCCATACACATAATAGTACATGTAAATGAGGTGAATAACAGCAGAGAACTGTGGAATGATATCTACAACATGTCAAAATACACTTACTGCAACAGAGACTCAGTAACTCAACTTGCAAAATGCAGTGAAAACATTAGTTTTTGGTACACATGGTCCTGGGTTCAACCACAGCTGCGTCTAGCACTGAAAATACATTTATGTGAACATCAACATTATAAGTTGTGATATTGTATCATCACCTAGTTATCCACCCAAAGCAGTACAGATGGAATGTCTGCTTCTAAATAATATCAGTCAAAGGCCTACAGGTAGGACCACTCCTACCTACTCCTATTACAACTCTAGGAAGTGCAGAGAATGTCAGGTCATGCATTACTACAAATTCCCAGGGGATTTTGCAGTCTGTACTGAAACTGTGGCCAAGTAATATCAGACTACAGCCCACAATAATTTGCTAATGACAGTACAGACAACCACAGCTGCAAACGTAACACACATATATGAAGGTTGTGCTAGATACAAGGGTTGCCAGCACACATGTAATGGGACTACTATGACAAAACACGTGACTTGGCAGTTGCCCAACTGCATGACATAATGGTTAATGGACCTCCTACCTTTTTCTAGGACACACTGGCCCTATTTAAGAAAAATCTTGATGAGTGGGTGGGCAATAGGAAGTTCACCCCAGGGATCACTTCAGTGGCCTTGCTTGACAGGGGCACTGGGAACTAACTTTGGGCAGCAGGATGTCAAGGAATCTTCTTGGGCTAGGCTTATATAGGCTCCAGGGCTGTTAGCCTAGTATCAACCTATGAACACAAAGCATGCTTTCTGTTATTCTGGTATTGATACCTTTGGCTAACATACGTACTTGACACACATCACCTAATTTCCAGTGGGATTGGCTCCCTCCATCTGGCTCTGCCTATACAACAAGGCTGCCACAAGCCCCACACTTACTCTTCAGTCTTGTTCACCGGCAAAGTGCTGATCCTCTCTGCCTATGCCAGTCTTGTTCACCTGCAAAGTGCTGATCCTCTCTGCCTATGCCAGTCTTGTTCACCTGCAAAGTGCTGATCCTCTCTGCCTATGCCAGTCTTGTTCACCTGCAAAGTGCTGATCCTCTCTGCCTATGCCAGTCTTGTTCACCTGCAAAGTGCTGATCCTCTCTGCCTATGCCAGTCTTGTTCACCTGCAAAGTGCTGATCCTCTCTGCCTGTGCCAGTCTTGTTCACCTGCAAAGTGCTGATCCTCTGCCTGTGCCAGTCTTGTTCACCTGCAAAGTGTTGATCCTCTCTGCCTATGACAGTCTTGTTCACCTGCAAAGTGCTGATCCTCTCTGCCTGTGCCAGTCTTGTTCACCTGCAAAGTGCTGATCCTCTCTGCCTGTGCCAGTCTTGTTCACCTGCAAAGTGCTGATCCTCTCTGCCTGTGCCAGTCTTGTTCACCTGCAAAGTGTTGATCCTCTCTGCCTATGACAGTCTTGTTCACCTGCAAAGTGCTGATCCTCTCTGCCTATGCCAGTCTTGTTCACCTGCAAAGTGCTGATCCTCTCTGCCTGTGCCAGTCTTGTTCACCTGCAAAGTGTTGATCCTCTCTGCCTATGCCAGTCTTGTTCACCTGCAAAGTGTTGATCCTCTCTGCCTATGCCAGTCTTGTTCACCTGCAAAGTGCTGATCCTCTCTGCCTATGCCAGTCTTGTTCACCTGCAAAGTGCTGTTCCTCTCTGCCTATGCCAGTCTTGTTCACCTGCAAAGTGCTGATCCTCTCTGCCTATGCCAGTCTTGTTCACCTGCAAAGTGCTGATCCTCTCTGCCTATGCCAGTCTTGTTCACCTGCAAAGTGCTGATCCTCTCTGCCTATGCCAGTCTTGTTCACCTGCAAAGTGCTGATCCTCTCTGCCTATGCCAGTCTTGTTCACCTGCAAAGTGCTGATCCTCTCTGCCTATGCCAGTCTTGTTCACCTGCAAAGTGCTGATCCTCTCTGCCTATGCCAGTCTTGTTCACCTGCAAAGTGCTGATCCTCTCTGCCTATGCCAGTCTTGTTCACCTGCAAAGTGCTGTTCCTCTCTGCCTATGCCAGTCTTGTTCACCTGCAAAGTGCTGATCCTCTCTGCCTATGCCAGTCTTGTTCACCTGCAAAGTGCTGATCCTCTCTGCCTATGCCAGTCTTGTTCACCTGCAAAGTGCTGATCCTCTCTGCCTATGCCTATTGCCTGCAGCAGCATCAGCTGCAGCCTGTAGCACACACATCTGTATGTAAAAAGTATCTGCTACACACACTCTCTTTGCAATGATGTAGTATCTTTATCTCTGTAATTTCCACCCCAACATATGAGAAAGGGGATGAAAATACATTGAGCCCTTATATCCTATTAAGCGGTTGCATGGGATTGTCTGATTATACTGCAAACCAGCTGTGTAGGCTGCTATTAGCATTTGCAAAGCACAGATTGGTTCACAGGCAATCACTTGCTAATTAGAACCATGTTAAAATGCAAACATCAAGCTAGGGAAACAATTGTGTATGAGAATTACCTTGCAGGGTGAACTCACTGGCACAACATTCATATATCTGTACCTTTCCACAGAGGAGTATTGTACTCCATCAGGTATATAACCATTTTTTTGCCAAATAATGCATATGTTTGAATATACTTAAGGGGAATGGGGATTACATCATTAAGCCTTTCTTAGAACTGTACTGATGGCATGTCATTGATCTCCAGATGTGTCACACCTACATAGGAACAAGAGCACAGTAAAAGTAGAATGCTTTGTAGTAATTAGGTAAACCGGTCACCTGGTGAGTTCCCATGATAGCTGTTGCCATAGTAGACTGATATTTGTTTGGCACGGTTATTGATATGTATTATAAGGGTGTGTTATGCCTAGGGGCCAAACTACAATGGATTCCTGTGTTGGGTGTATGATCATACATCAGTATCCATCATAGCACAAACAGGAATAGATTAATGTTGCTACTATCCTACATGCATCCGCACCCTTTGTATGTTTGCACACTGTTGAATATGATATGTGTCATCAAGCAGTGAATATTGCTTTCATCCTTTATTGATGTATCGCTACATACTGTAGTCACACGTATGTGCTCCTGACATGTGTCCCCATTTGCTTGTCTTTCAGGAAATATGTATACTCCATGCTGGGGCCCATTTACAGACACTGAAAATTACATAATCCTGGAGGCATTGCACCAAAACCATCAACTCCTGCTGTCCAGGGAGAGGGCAAACAGGAAACAGCAGGCAGCAATGTAGGCCAACCTGGTCTGTGATGTCAATGCTATCAGTCACCAGAGCAGGACATACGCGCAGGTGCAACACCATGCCACTGATATGATCACTGCTGGATGTAGAAGTGCAGCAGAAGTGGCCAGGGATCATGGTGTCACTGGTGGAAGGCCTGCACCAGAACAGCCACTCTTGGCCATTGAGGAATTCCTGGTGAACCTAGGAAAACAGTACAGCTTCCAGGCATCCATCACACAGTATGTCAGGATGTGGATGCCACCATTTCCATGCAGGAGAAGTGTCCAGGTATGCTTAGTTAGATCAGCATTGGTATACTGTAGCATTCAGTGTGTCAGGGTGTACATAGATTTACATGGGTGTCACGTGTTTTTTGGGGGAGGTTAGCAGCACTTTGAATGTCATGCTCAGATTGTAACCAACATAGCAATTAACATAATAGCTATTGTAAATGTGGGATCTTTAGACATATTACCCTGTTATAGTACAACATGTGGTGCTGTTTATATTACCTCCCCCTCTAATTTCCACAGGTCCATCATTCTCCTGCTCCTGGTAAGCACAACATTTTTTGTCAGAGATGTAGATTTAGTGCAATGTAATGACTAAATCATCATCTCAATCCTGCTGGCTGGATTGATGTATGGTCTGCATGATTGCCAACTGCACAGATATTTTCTGACTGTACACAGTATAGACTCATACCTATGCCTGTAGATGTTAGCACACTGATAGATTTCACAGTATTGTCAGGACATTACAGACTGCCATTTGTGTCAACTTTGAACAGTTGTGTCGAATGTCAACAGTGTACATCATTGCTGGTCATGAGATTCCTGTTTAAAGAGCTTTTATTTACAATAACTACAGATATTTCTTAGAATAGAATGTCCACGTCTTACTATATGGGGTTGGGGATTAAACAAGTCTGTAATATTGACAGCAATGTATACAGAGTTACATATATTGCAACATAGTACTGCAGAGCACAGTAGTTCAGGTATTATGTACTGCTTTTCCCTTTTTATCACAGGTGACCAGGGGGTTGGTCTCTGTCCCCTACACAACCTGATGTCAGAGTCTCTTCAGACTCTGATAATGATGGTGGTCAAAGTGAGGCACAGGTTGGGGTTGCAGGGGCTGAATCTGTCACAGAGGTTGACATCCCTCTTCTGCCCTGATTATCACTGTGTACAGTCAGTATGCTTACATATACCCAGTCCCCTGAGGTCACAGATATTGGACAGTTGGAGGGTGGGGACCTTGAACAGGAAAGTGTGGCTGCTGTGGCTGCAGTTAGTGTTGATGCTGGCCATAGCCAAACAGCTGGCAGGGTTTCACACAGGCAGATCAATAGGAGTGCTCATAGGATGCTTGCTCCTCCAGCACCTGTTGCAGGTGTCTCCTCGTGTGTCACTCAGCATAGGTTTAGGGCCATCATGGAGGCACAGACACATTCCGAATGGAACTGCAAATGAATGCTCAGGATATCTGTGACTATCTCCACCATGTTGCTGATACCCTGGATTAGTTGACTGACACAGTAAAAAGATGGTGGTCTGAGACAGATCATACACTATCTGTTTTTGGACACACATTGTCTGTGTTGGAACATCTGGTTGGAGTTGAGCTACCGACCCATGGATGCAGGTCAGCAATTACATCAGCTAAGAGTCCATGTGGCCATGCACAATGATGCACCTGTTGTGGCAGTACAACCAGTGCTACAAAGAGGAGTATGCTGTCCACACCAAGACATGGCAGGCCATGCACTCATGGTCCTGGGCATTCCAGTGGAGGACACAGCCCCAACAGAGAACAGTCACCCTCAGGTACTAGCCCCGCTCATGACCTTGGGCATGGAGGTGCCAGTGCAATTCCTGGCAGAGCCAGCTTCCATATTTTGGGGTGGAGACAGTGAACTGTCAGCTCTACCATGCACAGCTCACAGCTGTCCAACATACACAGACATAGTGCTAGCACAGAGCTTGATTGTGTTCACACAGACACTCACATACCACTGTCACAATCAGGTAATTTACAGACACACACACCACATTTCTATGGTCCATCTTGCCTGCTTCCCTTCCTGACTCACACAAACACTTGCCAAACTATTGGGTCAGCCTAGGCCTCCAGCACCCCCACAAAACACCCTGTTCAAGTGATGATACCTTTGCCACATCCCTGTCATCCTTGTCATTGGTGCAGGGAAATGAAGCTATGTGCCTGATGCACAGGGTGACCATATAAATTACTATGTTTTTTTGTTTTATCCATTGTTGCCTTTGACATGTCACTTGTACTGGTCACTGACAGATATTGTATGCTGCCATTTGTAATGAGAAAGCCACATTATTTTGTGTACCTTACATCGTATGGTGTTGTAATGGCTGTATACTTACACAGCAAAAGGTGTGTCATAGACTTGTTTATGTTTCAGTTTCAGGATTGTGTAGGACACACCTCTGGGTGCACTGGTACAATAAACCCATAGACATCAGAGCACAGGATGGAATGTCAGCACAGAAGAAAAATGTCCTCTGAAAGGTAAAGCAGTATAGGTGCATGGCTCTATAGATTCATATGTGTGCAATAGACTACCAAGAACAATGGCTTCTTTCAGTGTAGTCATGCAGTTCTAATCTGTGACAAGGTCTAATACCCTTGATTAGTGTAAGCAGGGTTTTGTGAGCTGTGACATCTACAAGCTGTAGCATGGGAGATGAACCATCTATGATTTCCCTGTGTCCATTAGACACATATCCTAAAGCAGTTATGATTGTCTTGTTCTGCGTCCCATTGTGTAAATTGCACATGATGTGCGGTACAGTGGAAGTGTGCTTCACATGGATGGGAAGCATGCTACATATAGGGTGTTCTCCCTGTGTTACATACCTGTCTATCCAGCATGTCCTGTGTATACCACAGTCAAGGTGTAGGTTTGCAGAACAGGTAATTCTCATGCTACTCCTTTCTTGGATATGCAGGAGAGACACAGTGGCATCTGATACCTCCCTGTATGGCAGACATACACACGCTCCAAAGCATGTAGGAGACAGAATACACAGTTACGGGGCCTTGACAAAGTCTGCATAGGACATGTTATGTACACTATGCAGTGATTTACTGTGGAACCTCTGTGGCTGTTACAGTTGTAGGATATGCCTGTGTTACATACCAAAGGTAGCATAGCATTCAATGATTGGTGTGAATAGTGCCAAATACAGAGTAGAAATGACATTCTGGGATTTAAATGCCATACCTTTTTTCTATAGGTTGTGCAACATGAAATTAATCCTCACATCTTACCGACCAGTCAAAGGCTAGATCACTGTCAGACTACTGGGTCAACTGTTGTAGGTGCAAGGACAGTACAATATTTACCACGGATGGATGACTTCCCAAAGGAAGGTATTGCGCTTTCCTTGGCAATTAGTAATTGTCAATGGCAACAACTGAATGTGTGTGTCAGCCCATTCTGGATAACTGTTGGTTCTGTATGAGATTCATGACAGCTCCTAATTTGCAATCATCTGTAAATGTAGTCACTCTGAGGTCACTGACAGTGGTCATGATGGCAGGGAAGGGAATGGCTAGAGGGGTAGTCCCAAGAATGATTTATGAGGGAAGTCCTCTGGTGACTGGCCTCATTGTAGCAGTGGACTACCCAATACTATCGTTCCCAGCTAATGATATTAAGACACTTGGCTATCCACTGGATGACATACTAGTTTGTAAATAACCTCTACAGTGTTCCATCAATGCCTGATAGCCTAATAGTTTCAAATGCCTTGGCAGGCCATGGTAGGTGGAGTGACTCAGTTTCCACTCATCCATTTCACAGTGTAACCGACAATGAAGCCCATCAGTCAGGGTAGGCATGTTCTGCCCTTGACCAAAACAGACTGGGTTTGGTCTAGTATCTGTAGGTGTATTGCATCATTTCTGGTCATTTCCATGATAATTCATGTCATGGCTTTAAATACCACATTACTTTGACAGCTAGGGACAGAGCTTGTCAGTGCATGCTGCTTGTCCTATGTGCAACTCAATATTGCAGTTAATTCCATCATGGTTTCCAAGAAATAGTCATGCAAGGTGTCTGTGTCTGTACAGAGCACAAGCACACAATGGAGGGGAAAGTAATATGTCCACCCTGTGAAGGTAAGGAGGGAGATTTTACACAGTTATTTTTCAGTTGGACACTACTCAAGCAGTGTGTACTGAAATTACACAATTACCTTGTGAAGAATTCTGAAAAGAGGGAAGTCGCCTGGATTGCTGGTGCCTGGAAACTATTACTGCTGGTCTCACCAGAACCGCTCTCTCCTGGGATAATGTGCTCCTATACTGTTCCTCTCACCAGAAACAAAATGTTAATACCAAGCTTAAGATGAAAGGCAGGCCACAGGCTGTTTGCTCATCCACAGTGTCCCACATCATGCAAGGCTTCGTAGGCTTGACATATGAGCAATCATTTGTGTTTGCATGTATTATGACATGTTTTCTGGAGTTATTAGAATGTCACTAGGGTACTGACCAGATGGTGTTTAGGAGAACAGCTGCAGCATCACAATATAATGTTCACTGTCAGGTGACATAGACATCTATGGTTGCTTGAACAAGCACCACAGCAGCAGTGATCCATGTTACATGACAATTTCACAGTAATCCATGCAGCCTGACCTTCAACAGTTTAATGTTGGATCTGTGTGACATGGATCTGAGGCTTACTGCAGAGAAGTGGCCACCTTTGGCCTCAGTGTGTCTACCTCCACCATGTCCTAGATATGTTATATTGTACATTTTTGTTACTGGAACATATGTTGTTGTTCCCACATCATGTCACACTACATCCAGTTTGCTGTTTGGTTATTTGACAGTCATTGCAGAGTTGCAAGGCCAATGTTATGACAGCAAAGCTGAACACGTTCTCAGTGCAAGGAGTGCCTACAGACAGTGTGTTTGACACTGTCAACCCCAAGGGTGTAGCAGCATGTCCCTAACTTTGCTGGCCACATTTGCAGTTATGGTATTGCCACCATGCCTAATAACATGATTATGGGTAATGCAAGGGCCATATGCCTGGCAAAGCATTGTAGTCACTCAGCCATGTTATGGCACACTGTCGGGTGCTGTTTTACCTTGGGAGACCTACATAAAGGTGATAACATGTTACATTAAATTACAGCATCTGTCAGGCCACTGCCTAACGATGGCCTGCTGTGATGTACAGACAAGAAGGACACTATTGCTAATGGCATTATCAGTGACTGCTGATGAGATGTGGAAAGCATCCCCATCCCTCTACTCCTATGCCACACCAACACAACGTGTGAGATGTGTGACTGTATTACAAACTTTGATTCCATGGTGTCTCACATACCAGTCAGTACATATGACAATGAGTAGTTTTCCAAAATGCACACCTCACTTCCTGCTCCACCCACAACCAGATCACAAACACCTGCATATGTGGAGCTCCTTACCAGACACATACATAAACAACAGACACCTCAGAAACCCAAATGCAAGCTCACTACACATAATCATAATTCGGCAGAACACAGTACACATAATAGCTCACACACCACTGTCTCACTGACAAAACACCTGAGGCAAAACACAGAATCAAACCTATTAGTCATAGGTGATACACATTGATGTCCCCCTCACCAGGCTACATAAGGGAAGGGTCACAGTTATCTGTCTGTGAGGTGCCAGGATATGCCATATCACATATGCACGCAAGTCTGTCAACATCAGGTAATGTTATGATGATGTCATAGTTCCTGTTGGTGTGTTCAACCTGAGACATACCTCAGTGGACTATAGGCAGAGACATGACTGAGTTTACGGACTCTGTGTCTCCAGTGGGTATAGTCATAGCCTTCAGCTGCATTTGACCTTCACCTAGGATGATGGCTCAATACACACAAAAAATGACTGAAAGCAATAATTGGCTTTGTGTGTGGTGTCATTGTAAGGGGATCCACTACATGTCAGACTGGGATAGCTTGCTCAACAGACCTTGATGCTTTGCCAGAGATAGTCTTCACCTGTCACCCCTTGGATTTTGTATACTGGCCACTGGCCACCATAGCGCATCTTATAGGTGGTTTCTCAAGGTAAAACTTTACAGTGAGAAAACACCATCTTCAAACAGCATCACAGTTATGCTGTTACATGCTAGAAATACCAACACTGAACTTCACTCACTGGAAGGTGTCCACCACCTTGGGATATGCAAACATTTGCGCAGTCACATACACCTGGTTCAATGCTGTGGACAGCACCACAGCCATACCAGGCTACACATCCTTCCACATGTTCAGACCTCAACTGACAGTGTGTAAGGTAATGTAGGTGGTATATACATACTCACTAAAGTTAGATACTCATCCAGATTGGTTAAACAGTGTGAATCCCTGGAGACATTGGCAGTACTATTCAGTGCACATAAGGGCACATAATCAAGCCATTGCCAGCTGCAAGAGCAACTCCATGAATCATGACACCCATTGTGCTTATTTGAATCTACTTGTCTCTATCCGGATATATTGCAACACACCATGGCTTGGGGTGACCAACTGTGCTAATTACTCATGCTCAAACTCTCTTGCCCAAAGGTTAGTCCATGTCCATCACTACAAGGCCCTAAGCCAGTGTTGTGACATCCCTACAAGGGAGGCAGTAGACTGCATCAAGTGCTTACCAATATGGGTGCCCACTGTAACACATCCACTGTGATGTCCTCCCTGGTGAAATCTGACCACAAATCAGTGTCATTAAAAGTATCACATCTGAACCCCCCCCCCTCCCCTTGCAGCAATTACAGTAATAAACTGAGTCTATGCAGTTGTACAGGTGCCTGCATAAATCATTGTTGAAGAGCTTGGCATAACCTACTATGGGGATGGTATAAGTAGCTTGACTGCACCTTCCCTCTCAGATGGAACAGGCAGCTATGCCAAGCTCTTCAACAATGATTTATGCAGGTACCTGTACAACTGCATAGACTCAGTTGTACTGGACAGGAGGAAAAGAAGCTTGTCATGGCACAGCAAACCTGCCTGGTGGACAAGTGCCATTATCAGGCTGGACATTGAGAGGTGGACATTGCTGTGTGACAGATGGAGTGAGGGAGGCCCCTTAAATTGGAAGCCCACCATCCTCAGATAAAATGAGCTAATAGTGTTTTTGTGATGTCCTGCAAAAGACTGTATGTGACAAAATTAGTCTCCTCCACAAAGGACAACCACAAGACATAGTGTAGTTACATGTGTAACCTATGAGGAGAGGCCCAGATTGTTGGTGAACTTGTATGATTATTATATGATAGCACATATAATGAGCCTGAAACAAAGCATCTATTGGATCTGCTAACATCCCAGGCTGTGTCCTACTTGGGATCCGACAAGGATTACAAACACCAGTGTGACCTCCTTGCTATCAGAGTGTAACAACCATTTGCATCCCAGCTGACGGGAACACGGCAACTGTTATTGCCTTGCACAGAGGTGGTGCATCCACTGACCACAGGAACTATAGACCTATTAGCCTGAGTAGCCATATCTGTAAGCCCATGCAGCAAATCATTATTGACCTGATCAGCAAAGATATATGGCATATGCAAACAGTGGACCCTACACAGTTTTGAATTTCTGAACAAAAGATCATGCCTGTTAAACCTGGCTGACATGTATGAGGCAGTCACGAAGGACCTGGATGAGTGGACATCTGTGCATATGACCCCATGGACTTATCCAAGCCATATGACACCATCCCCCACTCAGGCATCATTGACAAAATCACCAAAGCAGACATCAACAGTAATATACTATCACTAGAGAGGTCAGTAAGTGGCTCATTGATAGAACTTAGAGTCAAAATAGAGGAATCAAACTCCAATAGCTGATCTGTTCCACAGGGCTCAGTCCTGGTTCCTTTACTGCTTGGAATCCATTTAATCAAGCACAAAGTGAAAGTCTGTGGCTGATAAAGTTGGCTGATGCCTGCAAATTGTGACTGGTAATAGCATCTACCAGTTATGCCCCATTAGCTTCTAACCACAAATTGCCGGAGGACATTGCAAATACCTTCAATAGTTTCTTCACAGAAGCTAGCCAGTCCCTGGCTAGCCAACTCACTCCCACCTGCACTAACTCAGACAATGATATACCCAGTACCCCACTTTCCTTTAGCTTTCAACCTGTTCCTACCCTATTAATCTGAGGCCTAATTAGGAAATTAAAGCCTACCACTCTAGCTGCTGACGTCCTCCCTGCAGAATATTTGCAAAAAGCCACAGACGTCATAACCTACCCTATCTCAATCTTGATCAGTAGAACCCTATCCGAGGCTTCCATCCCCTCAATCTGGAAAATATCCCATGTTATACCTCTACATGCAAGAAGCAAACAAAGAGGACCACACTCAAGGTAATGCTGCTGAACAAAGTCAAACCAAATGTGAAAAAAAGTAGCTACCGCCACTTGGAAAATGAATATTTAATCCAGCAACTCAATAAAAACAATAAAACAAAACAAGAAATGCAAAATTTGATGAGCTCTTTCAGGCTGTGCCCTTCATCAGATGAATTGCTCACATTCAAACACTCATTTAAAGGGAGTAACAATCAATCTGTACTCAATACTGAACCCACCTTTTTAAGGCAGGTTTTAATGGACTGACATCATTAAGCCCTGGATATCTGTGTGCTGTGAGTTCTATTATCCATTTGGCCTCTTCGTATTGTGTCATTCACTATATCACCACCTCTGATGTTGCTCACCATATGCCAAATCACCATAAATTTAAAATGATGTCCTTGATAACCAAATATGTGTCTATACAGGGCATTGTGTTCATTTTTCAACCTGATAGCTGACAAATGATACAATATCCTCTGCTTACAGTTAGCTCTGATCAAACAGGCAGGTTCATCCAACAGACTAACAGTCCAAACATTCAAATCCAACAACTCAGCTGGGGATGCCTTGTTTGACAACTCAGTTGGCAAAACCTGGAACTCACTCCCTGCTGACCTTACTCTAGTATCCTCACTTACACTATTCAAAGAAAATCTCAAAAATATTTTAAATCACACTGGTTATGTCCTTGTTCTAATCCTGACTAGGATCCCCTCTACAACTCAAGAGCTTTATGACAATTGTATTATGTATTCTAATTGTGCTGATCTCTGACTTTATAATTTAACCTATTATCTTATTGTCCCATGCTATAATAGTGCTCATTTCTGATTTAAATATTGTATAAACAGTGTGTTTTATGTATTGTCTATATCACTTTTCTGTGTTTGTTGTTTGTGGAGCTTTTCTCCCCGGGCCTCTGCTGAAAAAAGACATGTATCCACTTGGACTCTCCCGGTCAACAAATGTAAAATAAAACAAGTACATAAATGTCAATCTCCTACAAGATTGTCTTCATGACCAAATGCTTGTTGACATACTCATGGCCATAAACTCCATGCAGATATTTATGTAGTATCATTTCCATTGTTAACACCAATGTGCCTGGAAAGTAGCACATCAGTTGCAGCATCTGATGTACATACTGAAGGGTGATAGACCTGGGCACACAGGCATGGCCACACAGGTTTGCACCTACTATACCTTAGATCACCATGTCTCCCAGTGGTAAGAAGGGAATTATATCTTATTCATGTCATAACTAAGGGCCCTATAACCAGAAAATGATGTAATTACAATCTCCATATACTCTTCCCTCAGCAGGCCAATATTTGCATGCAATGGCAATTTTGTCATGTACCATTCCAAGCAGTAGTGGCAATTGCACACAACAAAAAAGGTTCCTCACAAGGGAACTTCAAGTCTTCAGGATTTGTTCTGTGGGGATCGCCTGACATAACTGTCATTATAGCCTGTGTGAAATAGACTACTCAGAGGTGATCTCTGCCTTGCATAAAGGCAATGTCTGATACTGCTTTACTGGAAATTGTACATATATGTAGGTGGAATCGTACATGGATTACTCACTGTAAGAACATTATCCTGATATGTGACATTGCTAACACATGCTGTTGGGAGAGATATGCCTACAAGAATTTAACAAACCTTTGAAACAGACTCCCACCTAATGCCAAACAGAACACCTAATTGGCATTCTTCAGATGCAATCTGTATGATTGGCTGGGTGACTGTCATTTTACCATAGGGCTTCTGTAAGTGTCCCTTGTGGACAGGGGCAATATGTGTTGATTGTGAAAATAAAGGTAAGAACCTGCCTAGGATTGCAAGGGCCCTACAGCCATTAGCCTGCTAAAGTCCAATGATCCTATGATCCCATACGCTGCTGCAAAATGCTGTAATATCCACACTCAATACTGGCTGCAATGAGAATAACACCACTACCAACTTATGTTTCCAGAACACTGCACAGCACACACAGCCACACGCACACACACACACACACACACACACACACACACACACACACACACACACACACACACACACTGTGAAAATTACAACCCTTACCAATCGTATGGTACACACCACAGCTCAAGTCTGCTAAGAACATCTCTTTAGGTAATCTTATGCTATATGACGTCAGAAGGCCTTGTTGTGGTCAGGAATTTTGAGGCTCACATCATCGGCTACAACCAAAATACTGCAAAACCCTACCTCTTTCTAAGTCTGTCTGGTGAATGTAATTATTTTGTATGGAGGTGCACCCACAATCTTACACACACACACACACACACACACACAGACACACACACACACACACACACACACACACACACACACACACACACACACACACACACACACACACACACACACACACACACACACACACACACACACACACACACACAAACACACACATCAAGACAGTGGCAGCATTGTCGCTTGTCGCCGCACAGCAAGAGGTTCTCTGGTTCGATTCTCATCCGGGGTGCCTTCTGTGTGGAGTCTGCATGTCCTCCCTGCATTTGTGTGTGTTTCCTCTGGGTGCTCGGGTTTCCTCCCAAGTTATAAAGACATGTGCCTTGACTGTTTCTCCCCAGGCCTCTGCCGATAACTGGCTTCATTCCAAGTCGGGTGTTCCCAGTTAACAAATGTTAAATAAATAAATAAAATAAGAGGCCTGGAGTGAGATTAGAACCCCTACCTAACTAGTCTTCTACACTATAAATCAAAGTACCAATTACACACGCCATGACTGAAGTCTGTTGTATAAATGACTGTAGGCGAACTACTTGTGGAGTACATAAACTAAGCTTGCATTGAACAGACTGTGTGGCCTGTAGTGTGACAGTGCTTCTCACTGTTATCTGAATCTAGTGGCCTAGCAGTCAGATAACTGTTATCCTAGCTATGTGGCTGCAGCAGCCATTTCTGTCTAGGCCATATGTGGCTGTTTGCATTTGGATGGGCAAGCACAATGTGCTGTGTCAATGTGTGCGTAGACAACATTATACATTACATGACCAGCTCATCTGTTGGTGCATGTATGATGACATCCAGTAGGCACAGGGGTAAGTGCATTAACTAGTGATTGAGCCCTTAATTTTGGTAATTTGAGCAACATTATATATGTGTCATAGTGCAGGTTTACTCACCATTATCGGGGTATATGGGACAATAGAGACATACACACACACTCATATACAGATATATATTTATGTATATAACAAGGATGTATATTTAAATGGAGGTGTGTGTGTGTGTGTCTGTGTGTGTGTGTGTGTGTGTGTGTGTGTGTGTGTGTGTGTATATATATATATATATATATATATATATATATATATATATATATATATATATATATATAAATATGTATATATATATATATATATATATAAAAGTAACCAGACCCCAATGGAAGGAACACGAAAATCCAAGTTCACAAGCACAATGGAATAGCACCTCAAGAGTCCAAAATCTCAGGCTCTAAAAAGCATAAGTTGTAATGACCAATAGGTATTGTTTAAAAGCAATTTCGTTTATTATGTAGGTGAGCGCTTTCGCGGGTAGACACACCCGCTTCATCAGACAAGATGCAAAAAGTAAGGTAAGATTTTAAATACACTGGGTGAGATAATTCCACCCAATCATTCCTACACAATCAATAACGTAACTTCCTGTGAAGTTACGCAAACACACGTTTAGTAAAATCCTTTTAATTAAAACAGTATAGCTTCCTTAATTAAAATATTAAAAACATTAAACATTTCAAAAGTCTAAGCGTGCACACTTGTAAACAATCTATTTTCTCCTGCAGCCACGGAACTAAATCCGAGGCTTTAGTTAATGCTACAATCCCTGTAGCAATGAAGGCTGATCGCAACTGCTAGTTGTTACTAAAATATAATCATCACAGTAATATCTGGTTTGCATTTAACATCTAACAGTCTGGACAACACCATTTAAAATTGTGAGTTTACAATTTACCTTATATCCACTCCTTAGATACTGTGACACATTGCATAAGCGTACATCCATGCTCCTTATTCAAATAATCCAAAGGTATATGTAAAATAGTTATTGTGGGATTGTCAGTACCAGACGCTCACTTCAATGTTTGCGTGATCCTATTATGCAACGCGAAAAATGGCGTCTCTACTCCTTAGTGCGTATGTTCAACCCCAATAATGCGTACGGTAACATAGTAGCAGCGCACATGGACTAAAGTGCAAAAAATACAAAAAAATATGAAAATATGAAACCAATGATATGGGTAAAACAAGATGAAAAAAAGATGAAAAAATATATGAAAAAAATATAAAAATGATGAATCTACAATTTAAATCAAATGAATGAATTAAATAAAATAAAATAATAAAGTCTGTGTTCAGACACCTGGTATATGATTGAATCAATACCTATAAAATGTGGCTACCCGAGTTTAACAGCTACTCATATAAACCAATATAAATGTATGAAATCTTGAAATGTTCACAATTAAATGAGATCTTTGAATATATTCAAACAAATGTTGCAAAACCATCCTACATACTAGGAAATAGGATTACCACTGGTATATAATGTAAAAATGTAAAAATGTAAAAATATACTGCAATATCTATAGGCGCCTTCTTTTAAGATGTGGTTTAATAGAGACAGTGTCATTCAGACCCCTGTCCCTGTGGGCACCTAGTCTTAGGATCCACTGAAGCTCCATCTCCTCAGTATATGTGACGATGTCTCCCATGCGTACTGATGGAGAAACAACATGGAGGACCTGAAATAAAAATCTATGTTCTTGTCCCTCTTCTAGTATATGTTTGGCCAAAGCACTGCTGTTATCATTTCTATTGACACAATAATAATGGTCCCTAATACGCTCTCTAAGGGAGCGATTCGATTTACCTACATAGTATCTGAAGCAAATATTGCAATGGGCAACATACACTATGTTACGGCTCAAACAACTGGCCTCCGCTCTAATTGCCCATAATCTCCCACTATCTGGGTGTTTAAAATAGTGTGATTCATCTATATAGCAGCATTGTGCACAGTTTCCACACTTGACCGTCCTTCCATTATCTCTAGAACCTGCCAAAGGATGAGAGGCTTGGCATAGGAGTTGTTTTAAATTAGTCATGTTTCTGTATGTGTACCTAGGACAAGAACCAACTATGTCTTTGATTCGGTCATCACATATTAAGATGTTCCAATTTTGGGAAATCACATTCTGAAGGATGTTGGTGTTGGTACTATAGGGTATCACTAAGTGTTCAACCCTAGAAGTCGAGATATCTTGTACAACACTGCTAGTTGAATCAGAGAAGAAAGGTTGTGCTCTATTCCTTCTAAGTTCATCCATGTTGGAGTATACATCCTGTATCTCCCTGATGTTATACCCACGCCCAATCAACCCTGTTTGTAATGTTGTTAATTCTTGATGGTACAATGTATCAGTACTTGATAGTCTGGAGAGGCGCATAGCCTGTCCTTTAATAATATTCTTGAAGATCCGAGGGTTGTGCATACTTCGTCTATGTAAAAATGATGCTTTGTAGCATGTTTTCCTATGTACACTTGTTCCTATTAACCCATTCTCCCTAAACACCTTTACATCCAAAAAATCAACAGCCTGTCTGGAATAGTTCAAAGTAAACTTGATAAAATTAGTTGCATCATCTAATGCTTGTTTAAATTCTACCAATGTTTCTATTGGACCATCCCATAACAAAAACAAGTCATCTACAAAGCGCTTAAAAAACAGTATATGTTTGTTACCTACAAGATGTCTCAATTCAAACTCAGCCATAACTAGATTGGCGTAGCTATTGGCACAACTAGTGCCCATAGCTACGCCAGTCTTTTGTCTGTAACAGATGTTGTTGTACAGAAAAATGTTGTTTTCTAGTACGACTTCAACCAAAAAGCATAGAAAATCTGCCCTGTTTGGGGTAAGTGCTGCTGTTCTGTGAAAAAAGGATTTCAAGAAAGCCAGACCTTGATCATTAGGTATGCAAGTGAACAATGATATTACGTCCAAAGTCACAAAGATGACACTATCTGGTAGTGGAACATGACCAACTTTTCCATAGAGACTTCTCAGAAAATCTTCAGTATCACGTAGAACATACTCATGATTTAATAAACATTTCTTCAGTTGACTATCTAGATATATCGAGATTGGCTCAGTGAGCCATCCGGCTCCTGATACTATGGGTCTGAGCTCTGGTAACAAGGGATGTTTATGAATTTTAGGTAGTCCACTAATTGTAGGTATTAGTGGTAGTTCTATATCAAAGTAAGTAAACTCCTGCTCAGTAATCAGTCCCATTATTCTACATTCTTGGAGAGCATTACTAACTCGAACTTGTATGTCACTTACATGGTCCAAGGAGATAATCTCATAAGAATCACTGGTTAGAAGCTGTGTCATTTTATAAGAATAATATTTCGTATCAAGTACCACTATAGGGCCACCTTTGTCAGCCGCTCTTATCGTGATATTTTTATTCTGACGTAATTCACATAAAGCTTGACTTTCTTGTTTGGTTAAGTTGTTCATCTTTTTGTTTGAGGAGCATGCCATTTCTTGATATAGCTGTGTTTCTACTGCTTTAATAAAGATATCCAAATTGGATTGCAAATGTGGTGTGAAGGTACTCTTTTTCTTGAAATCTTTACACTGTCGCCTACTTGATTGCAATTCTTCTTGTTCATATAGTAGCTTCAGATTCACCCTATGCGCAAATAGCCTCACAGACAAAAGTGCTTGGCTAATATCCATGTTAGTGGTCGGTATAAATGATAGACCCTTCTCCAAAATGTTTATCTCAGGTTTGGATAGTGTATAACCAGAGATATTATGTACTAAAGATGAATGATCAGGGTGTAATCCTCTCCTGATATCTTGGCTATTAGATGTAATATTCATACACTGGGATTCCAGTATCTCTGAAGAGTCCTTTGTTGCTGGTGTAATGGTGGAGGGTCTTTCCTCTTGGCTCCACGATTGTTGTCTGAGTCTATTGATCGTTTTCTGTTTATCCTGATGGGTAATGGAAAATCCGTCGCATGGTCACCATCTAATTGTATCTTCCTGCGAACAGCTCCTAACAGAGTATTGTTAGAGTTCGCTTCTGGTTTGGTTCTATTAATTACAGCTGCTGAGTATGTTGTTGTCTCATCATTTGGTGTAGTATATACTGAACTGGATTGTTCAGGTGATGTGACTTGATTAATTGTTGATGGTGGCATATTCACATGACTGTTATCTTGTACATGTGTATCAATATGTTGAACACCTTGTAGTAGATCTCTAGAGAATGCTGGACCTCGCTCCGTCACTTCTTTTGTAGAAACCTGTTCATCCCTTGTTCCATTTGCAGGCCTAGGTCTCACCACTGGTCTCTGAGGATCAATATTTCCCCTATTCATCATATCACGGTGTTGACCATTTTCAAAAGTTCTTGGCCAGACAAAGACATTGTTGTTTGCAAAATCAAATGAGTCTCTGGCCAATTTTCTGCGCTTGTTATTAAGTAGATTCTTTTCATATCGACTGATTCTGTCCATGGTCTCTTGTAAATATAGATCAATTTCATCAGTGCCACACTGTTCTGTTAACTTATTCTGAATCTCAAGTATATTGTCTTTAATACTGTTTTCCATCGGCCGAAAAAAGTCTATCAACAATTTGATATACTCATTACTGGCTTTGAGATTAATTTGTTGCCACTTGGCTAATAGTGAAGGATATATATTCCCGTATGTTGGCATTGTAAGAATGCGGAGTCCTCGTGGGACGACCCCCAGGTTCAGACATGCTTCCATATGAAATCTTTGTGCAGTTAGTCTTTTGACTCTGTATAATTCATTTTCAAAGTCTTTTTTCAGATTTTTAATTATCACTTCATTGCGAGTCTCTAAATTCATATTCATAGGTTCTGTGTACTCACTCATTCCTATTAACGGGTTATCATTGTCTTCAATAAAATTCCGCAGTCTCTTTATCGCTGTATCTCGAAGCATCTCTGCCACTGCAGTTTCACTTAAGGCCCCTTTCATATCGCCAAAAAAAGAAGAAATGAGGAAACACCAAGGCGAAATATCCCAAGAAACGTAAAAGCAACCAGACCCCAATGGAAGGAACACGAAAATCCAAGTTCACAAGCACAATGGAATAGCACCTCAAGAGTCCAAAATCTCAGGCTCTAAAAAGCATAAGTTGTAATGACCAATAGGTATTGTTTAAAAGCAATTTCGTTTATTATGTAGGTGAGCGCTTTCGCGGGTAGACACACCCGCTTCATCAGACAAGATGCAAAAAGTAAGGTAAGATTTTAAATACACTGGGTGAGATAATTCCACCCAATCATTCCTACACAATCAATAACGTAACTTCCTGTGAAGTTACGCAAACACACGTTTAGTAAATTCCTTTTAATTAAAACAGTATAGCTTCCTTAATTAAAATATTAAAAACATTAAACATTTCAAAAGTCTAAGCGTGCACACTTGTAAACAATCTATGTTCTCCCGCAGCCACGGAACTAAATCCGAGGCTTTAGTTAATGCTACAATCCCTGTAGCAATGAAGGCTGATCGCAACTGCTAGTTGTTACTAAAATATAATCATCACAGTAATATCTGGTTTGCATTTAACATCTAACAGTCTGGACAACACCATTTAAAATTGTGAGTTTACAATTTACCTTATATCCACTCCTTAGATACTGTGACACATTGCATAAGCGTACATCCATGCTCCTTATTCAAATAATCCAAAGGTATATGTAAAATAGTTATTGTGGGATTGTCAGTACCGGACGCTCACTTCAATGTTTGCGTGATCCTATTATGATATATAGAGATGTATATCTAGAGGGGGAGAGAGATAGTGACACAAAGATATGTATACATATATGTATGTACAGTCTTTTTGAGTGAGGAGCAACAGAATTGGAATCTGCTTAACTAAGTGTATGAACATGCCCAGTGGGATTTTCGCAAAGTTATGCACTAACTCCTGCCCACACCTGCCTGTACTCCAGACCAGGATTTTGTGTGTTACACAAAATGACATCTGTCCCTGTTTCTGAACTGCTGCACTTCACTCAAATTGTCTATGACTTTCAGAAGTTGTCTGATGTAATTAATATGTGACAGAGTAATATTACATCACACACAGAATTACAGTCTGTAAAACACAACATAATAACACCGCACATCCAAAAGAAGTGGATGTTTCTAGATTAGAATCATAAACACCATCACACAAGCTAATTGCCCTGGTCCATTGAGCCACACAGGCAGCTTCACAGACGAGGGTTATTTATCACTGAAACACCTGCATAAATATGTACATTGTTATTCCTGCGTTAAGTAAGACATACAACGTATGATCAATTTCTATGTTAGTGTCCTGAGACTGCCTGGAATTCTGATAGACCATTGATGAGTTACTGTTATAGCAGTTATAATGGAACACTGCTGTGCTGGTGGTGGGGGAACAACACCACATGTTGTACTGGGGTACACAATAGTCTGACTGTCATGTAACCCTGCTGTCGAACATCTCCATTGACTGATGTTCCAGTACTCTGTTGGAGTAGGATTGCTTGAATATTCCATGCATGAGGCCTAGTAAATAGTAATGGAAACATGACAGTGGAATTGGTATCTGTCACCCCATATGCATGTTATTTCTATCCAAGTACCAACTACATTTACTTGCATAGTGTACCAGATCCATACACACAATGCCATTACATCAAACTTTTTATGAGTACAGTGTAGGATACAGACTTACCTTGCAAATGCAACAGGTGGCACAACTGTGGTTCAGGGATGACTTGCAAGCAGTACACAGCCTATACATGCATAGGTACAGGATGTGTGCGTTGTCTGACATCTATTTTAATTTCTGTATTTGAGTAGGAACAAGGTGTAAGTCCGTAGGTCCCTATGTTGTCAGTCAATGTGCTATTCATTGTCCCTTGGCCAAAGCCAGGGCATACTGAGCATGCCTACATCTGCCTACATGGACATCAGCAGGGGGCTCCTCCTCCAGGTCCTACTGTGTCTGTGTCTATGGTGACCTAGGCACTGGTGGGGGGGCTGTTTATCCCTTCCCTTTGCTGATTCTGCTGAATCTGTTTCTGCAGGATCAGATTGTGTAGCATAGCACATACTGTGAATATCTGTGCACATGTGCCTGGAGAATACTGCAGGGTTCCACCAGATATATCTAGGCATTAGAATAATGACTTCAGAAGCCCAAACGCACACTCTGTGATGTTTCTAGTTTGTGCATGTGCCTCATTATGGCATTTTTCATTGGGTGTACGTGCATTTCTGTCATCATCCATGGTTCCAGGGCATAACCAGCATCCCCCACTAAATGGCCATATGGGATGCCCCCCCAGCAAACATTAGGTACAGCTGTGATGTGTGCCAGATATGGGAGTCATGGTAACTGCCAGTGCTGCCAGCACACACATTCAGGATAATACCCTGGGCATTGCATATGACCTGACAGTTGATGGAGTAGTACCCCTTCCGGTTGATATAGATTCTACCCTGCTCACCAGGTGGAGCCCTGATGTGTACATGGGTACAATCTATGGAATCCAGTACCTCAGGGTAGTGTGCTACATGGTAGCACTGTTGTATATTGCTAGCCTTTGCCTTAGGGGAGAGGGGGAAAGCTATGTGCTCACTGGCATGTGGTAGCATAGCATCCAGGAATTGGTGGAGTATCCTGGATGAAGATGTCTGTGAGACCCTCATCATGTTTGCAGTTGGTCTTTGAAAAGTATCTGGAGCTAGTATCCTAGGAGCTACACATACCTTTGTTTCCACTAGGATGGATTCCCCTCTGTTGGCTCTGGCTCTGAGTTGAGGGTTGCAGAACTCAGTGAGTTCTTGTAATATTCCCCTGTCACCCCTGTAGCAGTCTACAATCTCCAGTTCATGTAGCTCCTGGAAGGTTACCCTGGGCTTGAACACTCTTCTTTTTCTCAGACTAGGCCTATTGTCAGCAGCACCAGCAGCAATGACTTTAGCATCTAGCACATACAGATGTAGCAGACCTGCAGCAGCCCCTAGCATTATCTCAGTTAAAATTCCCAAGTTTGTACTCCAAAGGTCCAGAGTACTGGGGGAAAATCAGAATGTAGGGTGTGTGCATACTTTATACAGGTCTGCTGTAGGTCCAAAGTGTGTGATTGGCTAATTATTATGCATTTCACCTGCCTAGATTGTAATTAACATCATTTACTGGAACTATTCTGTTGCATAACATGGCACTCTGTGCCGTGCGATGCAGCATAGCTCATACAAAAGTCAAAGTCAATAATTGAATATATCCAGTTTTAATTACTTGCTGCTTGTGTCATCACTATGACCTGGGTGGTCTTTTACATGTGAATGTGCTCAGCTGTGCAGTGTGCAGTGCAAACCCGTGCACTGGGAATTAAAAAAATCTTAAAGCTAACAGGACACCCCCCCTGCTGGCATCCACATCCAGTGGAAATATCAACATAGTGTAGGAGCCTACATGAAAGGGATCTGTGGACATAGTTGCTTCTTTTACTGATTCAACAAACCCACCTCACTTGCATACATATCCATGCTGACAGTCTGTTAACTACATGGTTCATAGTCATATGACCTAGGCAACAGCATCAATGCACCATTATAAGGACCTGATGCAATGTCCTACAATACATTTCTGACAAATGTTATAAAATACTTTTTATTCTTTTTTTTTCCATTTTTCAATTAGGCATATTTGCACACTGTGGCACATAGCACAAATGTGCCAAAATCATTTAAAAATATTTTTACATATCCCCTTGCATTTTCAGACATCTGCAATGCATTTTTCACACATCAATGAATGTGATATGACAATTTCAGTGGAGTTCTGTCCATATTTGTGGACTTTTAAATCCGCTACTTTCTGTATAGATTCCTGTATGTGAAAAATGTCCTTGTACACTACGAACATGGACACAGTGTCTGCTTGTTGGATTGCTCCACACTGATCATTTGCATAAGATTCACCTGCTTATGAGGTAAGTTGCATTACACGGAATGTTCCTTGTTTGTGGGTGCTTGTGCACCACTAAGCAGAGCTTACTGAATCCAAAACCATTCACGCTCATGTATGTATTGTCATGCAATGCATACACAAAAAAAATCATGTAGGCTTTAATGAATTCTCCCCAATAAGTTGCGTTCTCAGAGACATTATCATTTGTGCAGTGCTGTGTGTGACGTGGCAGCAGTCTTACCTTATATGGCAGGATACTTACATAATCTTTTTTTTTCAAGACTTTTCTCTTAATAGTGTGTAGTACCTATTTCCACAACAGTTGTCAGCTGTAACATTGATTATGGGGTAGACCAGTAATGGTGCAAAGTAGTGCAATTTGAATGCTGTGATGCATTGCTTTCTTTCCAGATATTTCCTTTAATAGTAAGTAATACTATTATTAAAATGAAATGCACACAGATGCAAAGTATCTGGATTACATTTTACAATGACCTATTATTTTAATTTTTTTTTATTTAATAACGTATTGCCTTTCAAGTTAAATGTTAATGTCTCTGTGTTAGAAGTCAGATTGTAAGTACCAGAAATGTCTGGCCTGAATCATAGTAGGTCAAGATCAAATGTGTCATACAAATTATCTCCTAAAGACTGGGTAGGTAAAGGTGCATGTGATCTTGAGGAGGGGTTGTATTGTGAGCTAGATGGTGACTTGCTATAATGTCATCACCTAAGTGATACAGGTTATCCTACAGATACTGATCTTACAGTGCTGTAGACCATAATCTCAGACGAGAGGTTCTACTACATGTAGATGAATACTGATGTGGCCTGCCTGAAATCTGTTGTGCTTGTTTCCCCTACTATTTCCACTGCCTTCTTGAGAAGCAGTTGCAGTTCAGTGTGATATGCCCCATATGTTCAGACAGTACCTTGTTCTTTGCCCCTTCAAAAACTGACTCCTATTTGAGTCTGATAACTCCACACTAGTGGAGAAATAGAGGCCTGGCATGGATACTCGGTGTGCCAACATACTATGGATCAAAATGGTCACGACAATATCTCTACTCTATGTGATTTCCATATAGTACTGGAAATCCTCATTTATACCCTAGAGGACTCTGATAATTTCTTACTGACTCTTCGTGGCAGTGCACTGATCCTTAACAATATCATGGCACATTTGCTGCTGGGCAGCCAGTGCTTTATTTGCTTTCTTGGCTGTAACATATTCCTGCACCAGGAATCCCCTTTGTAAAGGAGTCACTGTGGACACTGTTACCTCTAAATTTCTGCCATCACCCAGAAGGTTTTCCTGTGGGGTTGAAGACCCTGGTGCAGAGGTGCAAGGGCTGTAGAGTGCTCTCCCCCTGTACTTGACTTTGTGATCCAATGACATTTCCTGCAGAGTTACTAATATATTGTGGGGTGTGAGCTCCAGCCATTAAATGCAGTAACTGCATTCCATTTCCTTAGGTTGTCTCATAAATATAACCACATTATCATCATCATCAGCAGCCATTCTGCTACTAATATCCCCTGAATTTATTGGTATAGTGGAATTGTTTGTTTCTACTGCTGACCCTGTAAAGAATTAATTGAATACATCAATAATGAAATACTGTTGTTCACTACTGTATGTGTAAGGAGGAGCTGAGGAAAGTTACCATTAACACTCTGTTCATTGTCATTATGTGCAGAAGTGGAGGGTTCACTTGTGGACAGTAATTTTCATGTGTTACATGTAATCATTCTATTTCACCATTCAGTTTTCTATAATAATATGTTATTGTTATTAAACCAAGTTTCCTTAGTAGATGCCTTTTGTTGCTGCAGATGTGGGTTATAGCCAGTGTCCACATCACCTATGGTAATGCCAGTACCATGCCCATCTGTGTCACAATCTTCCCCATTAGTAGAGACAAGGTATTTCTCATCAGGTGCAAAAGGGATAAGTGTAGAACTTCCCCAGTACAACAATGGGAAATTGAATTCTGCATTGCCTTTGCCTTGTCACATTCTACCATATCACTGGCCCTCATCTTACACTTTGTTATTGTATGGTTTCTTCGTTTAACAGCATTTATATACACAACCTCTTAGTTCCAGGCCTTTGCCCTCTCGACTTGCATGGATCCCCCTTTTCCAAACAGGTATTTGCTGTTATGTCCTATGGCCTGCCATGAGGATGCATCTCTTCCCATGGCTAAAATTGTCTTTTCTTTGTCTGGATCCCTGATGCTTCATCATTAATACACTGAAACCAACACAAACTCTAAAAGTTTTGATCCAATGATCAGCCAAAAAGCACAGCAATGAAAGCATATGTGCTTTTATCTCAAAAAATAAATAAATAAAAGAACCAATTGAAAAATCAGGTGTGGTGGCACAAAAGCCATATTCATATACGCAAACAAAGTCACAATCCGGCAAGTTATAAATCAGTGTTTCAATTGCCTGTGCAGCACAATAAACACATTCATACCACTATTGCAAGCACTTTTGATAACAGACTTAAGATGTCCTATCATTTTTCATTCAGGACTGACACTCCCACAGTAAAGCAGCATATATCTCGACACAGCAATATATTCTTAATGCAATATGTCAGAAACAATCACTTCAAATTATGCATTTGTACCACAAATCGAATAGTCACTATAAATGTTGCAAACATAAAATTTTAAAATATCCTTCACATTGCCTTTATGCCTTCACCAGTATATATTTCCAGTTATTTTGTCATGAATTTCCATCCATAAATGACACTCATGTAATTGGCGGTGACATCAGTCATCCTTATCTGATTCTAATATTTTAACTATTCATTTCCTACTTGAGAAGGTATGTGCTTTTCTAAACTATTTGCTGCCTATCTGAAGAGATCTCAAGTTAATATGGTGGTCATGTGTAAATTCAGAGCTCCATAGGCATATTGTATGCAAATTAAACATTTTTATGCTTATCTCTGTGAATTGTAGTAATACAGGAGCATATAAAGCAACAAATCTTTGCAAGTAGGCCTCAGGTACTTGTGAGCACAATGAGGAAGCAGTGGAGTCTGCAACAAATCCAAGGAGTCAGTTGGAATGTGCAAACAACTCTAGAAATTCTTTATCGTCCCTGAGTAGAAAACAAAATGGAGTCAAATACAGTTGAGTTTGCATAAACGTGAAGTATAATCCATGCTGATCCTTCATTGTCTGGCCCACCTTATCTCATCAATTCACGCAATATTTTAGTACAAGTTCATAATGACATACACAGGAAGATTTATTTATATAGAAAAGAGAAAAAAATAAAAAAGTAGAACTTATAGTGATGCAGTACTGCAAAAAGAATGATTAAATTAATGATTAAGGCATGAGATTCAGGTTGGTTGTCCAAATGAAGAGAAACAACAGTACAGATGGCGAAAGAGATGTAAGCAACTTAAGTAATGATTATACAACTACATTTTAGTCATCATAGAAATGAAATCTGAATGCATTCCTTTAAAAAAGTCTATGTGACAAAGCATTTTGCTAAAACCAAACCTGTCAATAATATCAGTGCCATGTCTAATGACCCTTTATGTTAAATTGGTTTCGTTAAGGTGATGTCACACATCAGACGGTGTAGTTCCAAACCTGTAAACCTCTGCCCTGCACTTACATGCTTAATTCTGGTACTGACACTTCAAGAGATGGCAGCAGTTGTGAAGGCACAAGTCTGAGCTCTGACCTCTGACCTGGTCAATGTGAATAACCTGTACTTAGTGAATTTGCATGTAGGCATAGAGATACTCTTCATGGATAACCGTTATGCAAGGGTGAACCTCTGTACTATGATTACCGCCCTAAATCATAACATCCTGAAAAGTCCATCATACCTGCAGATGTTTTTTTTTTACAATATTGTAAAGGACTTATTTTTCAGGGTTGTATGAAGTGGCATGCTCCAAAGATTTCTAACATGGATTGTATAGTGAGAACCTAAATATTTATTATTTGTTTTAGGGATTTGTAATATCTGTTCAGAAAAAAAAAACTTCTAAAGTTCTCTATTTTGTTCCACACAAGGATGTTTTGGCAAAGCAGAACATTTGGAAGTGTATAAGATATTCCAAGAACATGTAAATTAAGTTAGGGGCAGCTAATGGCTGCTTACCATGTGAGGTTACAAAGCACTTAGCAGTAATGTGTTTGACAGTGAAATCCTACTGCAGATTTAAGTACCCTATTGTCAACCATCTTGAAATTATAAATTAGTTGAAACTCTAAGTTAGATGTGTGGAATATAGAAATGATAGAAATATGTATAGGCTAATGGTAGATAACCAAGCATCATGGGAGTTAAACATTAGGTCTGTCGATCCTACCAAGTTTATTGATGAGTTTTGGATACCCACTGTACATATGCTTGTCAAAGAGTTATTGATTATCAATAAGATCAAGTAATCTTGGTGAGAATGCCTTTATCAATTTGTGAATATTCAAAGAGTTTAGGATACAGCTTCTTGGAATTGACTGAACTGCACCTGTAACTTTTGGATTTTTGGATTGATTCATGCAATAAATGTTAAGAAAGTGATTGATGATGGATTCAGACATGATACCTAGTGATTTTAGTAATTTGCTTTTCCTTGGTAGAATTTGGGGTATACAGCCCTGTGCATTCTCATGGCCAGTGGTTTTATTTGCTCTAATTGTTAGGTTTATTAGCTGAGTTAATTTACAGATTTACAAAGGTGAATGGCTAAAATCATCCCATAAGAGATTCCAGTCAACATTTATGTCATCTATATTAAGAATCTCTGTATTTAAAATGGACATAGTCATCCTCTGCAACTGATTCATGTGTCATTGTAAGAATGTATAGTTAGGCTAATGGAAGGATTTTACATGGGCATCTTTAGTTTGAACTAGGATTGTTGGTATTTGTGGAATATATGGAATATTTTATGGTAGTATTCGGTTAAGATCACAGTAAAGTAGGAGAAGACATTTATACTGTTATGGTTTTCTTTGATCACATGATAATATAAATGCGGCCTATGACTGTTGAGTCATTTATCATATATTAAACCATATTTTAGGGTTGGTTGAAGAAGGGTAGTCTGAATGAAGAGGTCAAAGCTAGAATCAGAGGGGCTGCAGCCAACTGGCATAGAGTATCAGGTGTAGTATATGACAGAAGAATGCCAAAGAAGCTGAAAAGTAAGGTGTACAAGACAGTGGTGCGGCCAGTACTACTGTATGGTACAGAAACCTGGGCAGTATAGGCAGAACAGTTGAAGAAGCTAGAGGTGATGGAAATGAAGTGCCTG
The DNA here is from genome assembly GCF_019279795.1 of Protopterus annectens. NCBI lineage: Eukaryota > Metazoa > Chordata > Ceratodontiformes > Protopteridae > Protopterus > Protopterus annectens. The sequence goes on along the minus strand of NC_056751.1, from coordinate 679,248,721 downwards.
AGAAAGGTGGTAGGATGCACACTGTGGGACAGGCGAAGAAATGAGGACATAAGAGCAGAAGCCAAAGTAGCTCCAATTGCAGAAAAGATCAAAGAAAACAGATTACGATGGTATGGGCACATGTGTAGAAAAGCAGAAGACAATCTGGTGAGGGAGATTTGGGACAGACAGGAAGAAGGTAAGAGGATGCGAGGACATCCAGCAAAGAGGTGGATGAATTGTGTGAAAGAAGATCTGCGACAGGCAGGCATGAGTGTTGAAGAAGGCAGGAGAG
>NC_056751.1:679205947-679243447 GCF_019279795.1 Protopterus annectens | reverse complement strand
GCTTCAACTAGTCTAACACCATCCCTGCTCAGAAGTGTTCACAGTAGGTTCCGACAAATTATATGAGGGCTGGGGACAGTACGGGTGGGATCAGCTACGTATTTCTTTAATATTCCTCACAGTCATACCATAGAGGTTTGAAGAAGGTGACTATAGCTTGTCTTCTGTCCATGCACTGTTTAGGTGAAATAAGCTGGAACACATTACTATGATTACTATTATTCTCTTTGCTTACAGTCATATTTCACACTTGTATGTAGGTATGTGTCCTATATATATATATATATATATATATATATATATATATATATATATATATATATATATATATATATACATATACATATATATATATATATATATATATATATATATTATATATATATATGTATATATATATAATATATATGTATATATAAATATATATATATATATATATATATGTATATATGTATCTATATGTGTATATGTGTATATAGATATATATATATATATATATATATATATATATATATATATATATATATATATATATATATATCTATATGGGTTTACTTTTAAATTTTAATCTTTCAAAACATCGATGTTCTTTTGGTCGAGACTGTAAGATCGAAGTTTTGAAACTTTGAAATTTAATTAAAATAAAAATAATAACAAAAAAACATTTTTATGTTTTTCCCAGTGACAAGCCCCTCTGCAAAAATGTAAAAAAAAAAAATTGCACAACCCCCACACCCTCTGCTAATTAAATATACCAACTCCAAGATTGCACTACAGCAAGGAAAATGGTAATTATACAACAACTCCCCAATTAATATTCCAAAACATGCACGCTGGTTGGTCAGAGTGCACGTTGTAAATCAGACTTATACTAATGGAAAAAGGTCCGGTCGCCCGGACTTTTTCAATTACTATAAATCTTTTGTTACAGCATCGGAGAGCACAAGATCTCTGTTGCTTTTTAGACACTGTCTCACTATGTTAAAGGAGTTTAACATAGCGAGACAGCTTTAAAAAAGTAACAAAGATCTTCCTTTTTCCATTGCTTTTTTTAAAGCTGTCTCACTATTTTAAATTGGTTTAACATAGCGAGACAGCTTTAAAAAAAGCAACGGAGATTCTGCGTTGCTTTTTTTAAAGCTGTCTCGCTATGTTCATAGGTTCATAGGTTCATACTAGGCTATCTGCCCTATGGCATTTATAAGCCTAGCCAGAATGTGTTTGGCTTTCGCCACCCATTTTAAATTTATTTTGCTATGCCCTTTTTCGAGGTTAGTATACTGTGCCTCTATCTAACAGTGACACAGAAGTGATACCCGGGGTAAACCTACGATCTCCCATCCACTCATCAAGATTCCTCTTGAAGAGAGTCAATGAGGGACTCTGCCTAACCTGGATTGGGATTTTATTCCAGAGTGAAGGGAGCCTCTGGGTTATGAATCTGTCCCACCAGCATGTCCTATTTATTTCAGTGCTGAGGTTCAAGTCTCTCGAGCGCGTAGCTCGATGGGATTTGGATTTTCTGAGGTGCAGCATGTCCATTAATTCCGGGTTGGACATGGCTTTATACATCAGGCACAGATCGCCTCTGAACAGGCGGTATGCCACTGAGTAGAGCTGGAGTCTCTTTAACCGGGCAGCATATGGCATCTGTTTGAGCCCTTTGATCCTCTTGGTGAGGTACTTTTGGGGTCTTTCCAGTTGCTGCAGGTGTCTGGTAAGGTACATCCCAAAAGGGGCATTGTACTCAATTATGGGCCTGATGAGGGATGAGTAAAGAGGCACGATGACCTCCCCTGATCTAGATGTGAATCCCTTCATGATTAGGTGGGCTATATAAAATGTTTTTCTAACTACTTTGGCCACGTGGTTGTCAAATGAGAGATTGCTATCAACTTGGGGTCCCCAGGTCCCTAATTACTTCTTCTGTACTTAATGGATTTCCACCTATGTGGTAATTTGTGGGCACTTTGTTTTTGCCAAAGGGGATGACTATACACTTTTTGGCATTTAGCTTGAGGCCATGGCACTGGCACCAGTTGTCTGTTTCTATGAGGCCCTTTTGGAGGATGCTTGTGTCGGCTGGAGAGTCGATTATGGCACCCAGTTTGCAGTCATCTGCGAACTTGGTCAGCCACAGTCCTTCCGTGTTGGCCTGTACCTCCGAGAAATATATACCGAACAAGAGAGGTCCCAGGACTGAGCCTTGTGGGACACCACTTGTAACTGGTTTGAGTCTGACATGGCTCCAGCAATTCTAACCATGTGGGTTCTGTCCTTGAGCCAGTTTGCAATCCATCTAGTGACATAGGGGTTTATATTTAAGCTGGTGAGCTTATCTATAATGCCCGAGTGGGGTATTGTATCGAAGGCTTTTGCAAGGTCCAGGTAGGCTGTGTGGACCACCTTCACCTCGTCAATGGCCTTGGTGACTGTTTCAAAGAAATCAACCAGGTTTAAGAGGCAGGATCTGCCCTTAACAAAGCCGAACTGGGTAGGATCCAGTGTTTGTAGGTCCCCAATATCTTTATTTATGAGGTCCATGATGATCCTTTCCATAGCTTTGCAGACCAAGCTAGTCAGGCTTATGGGGCGATAGTTTCCAGGATCCGTTGAGGCACCACCTTTAAGGAGAGGGACCACTGTTGCTGTATGCCACTCTTTGGGCACATATCCTGTAGTAAGGCTGAGATTGAACAGTAGTTTTATGTTTGGGTTTAGCTCTTCTTTGAGTTCATGTAGGGGCAGCCGGGACACCATCTGGTCCCATTGATGCTGTGTTTTTGCTTTGGAGAGGCGGCTCTTACCTGAGCATCTGAGATGTCAGGGGGGCAGCACTCTGCTGGGATAGATATTTGCCCTTTTGGTGGGGAGGGGGGGGAGAAGTTTGCGCTGAACCTGTCAGATAGGATGTTGGCAATGTCTGTGGGTTCGGTGTATTTTTTGTCATTTTGGACTAATTCTGAGCATATCTGGGAATTACCACCCAGGTTCCTAACATAACTAAAGAAAGCCTTGTGATTATCCTTAGTGTCCTGTGCAATTTTTCTCTCGAAGCTGGCCTTAGACAATTTTATGTGTGCCCGTAGTTTTTTGCTAATACTGATCAGTGATGCCTTCCCTTTTTGGGATTTTGCTTTATCATTTAGTAGCTTCCTCCTTCTATTGTATAGTTTGTTTATGGCTGGGGTCCACCAGACAGGACGTCTGCCTTTGGAGGATTGGGTCTTGGTTTTATTTGGGATCGCATGATCCATGCATTCCTGAAGGTGTTCATAGAATGCGTTTATAAAGGATTCTGCGGTCTGGGCCGTATTTTCCACAGGCCCGGGGGCTTTGAAGGATTCCACCTCAGTTTTGAGGTGTGTAAAATTTGCTTTAGAGAAGTTTTTCACTGTGGTTTTCTGGGCAGGGTGTGGGGTCGGGATGTGAATATCCAGTGAGATTAGTTTATGGTCTGATCTTACCAGTGAGGGATACACTTCTGGTCTGGAGCATAGAGTCCCCATGTTGGTGATGATCAGGTCCAGTATGTTTTCCCCTCTTGTGGGAGTGGTAACAAGTTGTTCCATAGCATTTGAGTTTATAAATTCTAGGAACCTTTGGGCTAGGGTGTTGGAGCTAGAGTAATGCTCCCAGTCTATGTTTGGGTAGTTGAAGTCGCCCAATATAATGGTGTTTGGAGAGACCTTCATATTTTCCAGTGTTCTCAGGAAGGCCGAGTGGGGTTCCTGGGTTTGGGAGGGTGGTTTGTAGCAGGCTACAAACTGGAAGGCAGTTTTACCCACTGTTAGTTGCACATGGATAGTCTCTGATGCTTCGTGCTTTGCCACCAACCTGGAGGTGTGGGTATCTTTGATGAATATCGATACTCCCCCTCCTTTTGTAGTTCGGTCCAAGTTTTGGGGCCGAAAAGCATGGTATGAGGTATAACCTGGTAGTGCTGGGGTGCTCTCGGGAGCCCTGAACCAGGTTTCTGTTACTGCACAGATATCGATGTTCTCCATGCTAATGAGAGTTTCGAGTGCGTGCATCTTGAGGTTTAGACTTCTGGCGTTGAGTAGCATTACTCTTAGTTTCTTATCCCTTGTGATACCTATGGAGGTGGGTTTGTCTTTTGAGCCTTGCCTAAAAAAGGCACTATGGGGGTAGCAAGAGCCTTTGCCAATATCCGAAAGCCCAGGGGTGACAGGTGCAAGCCGTCCCTAGCGAAGCATCGTGGCTTGTCGAGCATATCATCCCAAGCTGACAGGCATTGGATCCCCTTTGAATGACACCAGTACTTAAGCCAATTGTTGAAATTGATCATCTTGTCTTCATATTGTGGCATCATTCTTGGTGAGGGTAAGATGCTACTCAAGGTCAGGGTCATACCGGCCTGGGCTACATGCTCAGAGAGCTCCTTTATGTCTCTTTTCATGTAGTCCAGGGAGGTACGTCTCAGGTCATTCACACCAGCATGGACAATGACTGAGTCATATTTGTACTTGCCTTGGAGTGACCTGAGTGCTTGTGTTATGTGGCGGATCCTAGCACCCGACAGGCTGCTCACCGTGACCCTCTCCTTGTTCAGCCTGGTGAGCGGGACGTCAGTGTGCCTGACGATAGAGTCACCTATTACAAGTGTATCAGGTGTGTTGTTTAGTCTTAAGGGCTGTTTCTGTTTGGCACACTGGCTTTGTGAGATATGTGTTGCACGTGTTTTGTTTTGGGGTAGCGGCTGCTTGGGTGTCTGCTTTGGAGGTCTCTGCTGCTTCGGCAGATCTTTATTTAGAGCCTCCGAGTATGTTTTTGTGTGATTATGTGTTTGGTTTGCTGTCGTGGTAGGTCTATGTGAGACTGGAATTGTAGTGAGTATGGTTTCCTTCTCCTCCTGACTGGTTATGCCAGTACTGAGTTGAGAGAGCTTAGCCTCCAGTTTGGCTATATGGTTGCATCTCTCACATGTGTTGGAATTTGTTGGGAGGAGGAGAGGGTTGTCTGTGTACATGAGGCAGTTGTAACATTGCCTCAAGATTCCCAGATTCACCAGCTGGACCGGAGTAGAGATTGACAACTGACCTTTGGACATGCTAGAATAATATTGGGAATTCCTTAATAATTGAAAACCAGGGCCAGTGGGGAGTGAGGGTGTAGTGCTTTTAATTTTTAGTGCTGACTTATATAATTGCTTTAGTGAGCAAGTGCCAGGTAACTTAAGTGCAATGTGTTACAGGTAACTTAAATGCAAAAACGACAAACAGTAACTTTCTTTCAAGTGAAACAAGGAAATAAGTACAGTAAGCAATGCAGATATCACTAGTGAGCCACAGAAGTGCTGAGAAGCCACTTATTAGGTGGAATTAGCGTTCCAGGGAAATAACAAGCAAACAAACAACAAGCATATAAACAAAGCTATATTCATCAGGCCTGGATCTAGTCTATGCTACAGCAAACAAGGTGTACCAATTTCAGTAAGATACAGTTCAAATATTCAGGCACTATAAACCTTTAACCAGAAATTCCCAGCTCAGAAGGGCAGAGTCCAGCCTCTTCTCCCACAAGAGTGCAGACCACAAACCTTCTTAATGTAAAATAACTGGCCTGAAGCCCAAGTGCCTAAACCAGAACTAATACACTTTAAGAATAACAGACACTGGGCTCTCAATCAGCAGTTCCCAACTTAGAAGGATGAAAGCTACCTGTCCTGCCACCACAGTGCATGCCACAAACCTTCCTAATGTAAAACAACTGGTCTGAAGCCCAAGTGCTTAATCCAAAAGACTTAGAATGATAGCTAAACTTTAATCAAGTTACTACCAAGCAGTAATAAATACAATTTAATACTTTAGAGAATGCCTGGATTAGTGCTCAAGTTACACAAACAAAGCTAGATCCAGCAGGCCCGAATCCAGTCTATGCCACAGCAAACAAGGCGCACCAACTTCAGTAAGAAGCAGTTCAGATATGCATGCACTATAAGCCTTCAATCAGAAATTCCCAGCTCAGAAGGGCAGAGTCCAGCCTCTCCTCCCACAAGAGTGCAGACCACGAACCCTCTTAATGTAAAATAACTGGCCTGAAAGCCTAAGTGCTTAAACCAGAATTAATACACTTTTAGAATAACAGACACTGAGCCCTCAATCAGCAGTTCCCAACCTAGAAGGATGTAAGCTACCTGTTCTGCCACTACAGTGCAGACCACAAACCCTCTCAGTGCAAAACAACTGGTCCGAAGCCCAAGTGTTTAAACCAGAAGGCTTAGAATGAGTTACACCAAGCAGTAATAAATAAAATTGAGTACTTTTAAGATGATGCAAAAGTAAAAAAAGTAGGTAGAAACACAAGTACAGTAAAAGCAGATTAAATTTTTTTTTTTTTTCTGAACAAGTGTTGAGATCAAAGAAACAGATTTGAGTGCTGAAACGAGAAAATTGGCTAGTTATAGGGAAAAAAAACTAAGCTAGAAGGCTTCCCTCCAACACAGAAGGGCTTGGGGGCTCAAAAGCCTACAAATAGTCTATACCACTTAACAGGAAAGGCAGGAAACAAGCTTAATTTTTTTTTTTTTTTTCTGTTTCCCAGATGCTCTCTTTGTACACAGTAGGAGTGCCTGAAATCAGAATATGATCTCACTGCACTCAGTTGAGTGAGCAAATGAGATGGGCCCAGAAGGAGTATCCAAACACAAATTTACAAGAGGGGCGGGCAGCTGCAAGGCCACTAAGATTAACACCAAAACAAAAACAGGGAGGGTGGGTGGGACAAACTGAAGAGCAGAGTGAAAACTTCCAGTTCAGCTAAATATTCCTTCCACACAGTTAAAATCAATTTAAATACTGTATTTTTGGAAAAAAAAAAAGCAGATAAAGGTACTTAAATTCTCTTATACGTCCAGTTGAATATAGCAAGTTCTAAGCCGGCCAAAGCTGAGGTTTTTAAGCAGAAAATATTTCACACTGTACCACTTAAATAGGCAAGGACAGGAAATCAAAGAATGTGACTACCCCCACACCTGTAATTACTAGCAAATAACAAAATTCAGCAAACACTGACTAACTACCAGTTCAGCTAATATTCCTTCCACACTGAAGAGCAGAGTGAAAACTTCCAGTTCAGCTAAATATTCCTTCCACACAGTTAAAATCAATTTAAATACTGTATTTTTTGGGGAAAAAAAGCAGATAAAGGTACTTAAATTCTCTTATACGTCCAGTTGAATATAGCAAGTTCTAAGCCGGCCAAAGCTGAGGTTTTTAAGCAGAAAATATTTCACACTGTACCACTTAAATAGGCAAGGACAGGAAATCAAAGAATGTGACTACCCCCACACCTGTAATTACTAGCAAATAACAAAATTCAGCAAACACTGACTAACTACCAGTTCAGCTAATATTCCTTCCACACTGAAGAGCAGAGTGAAAACTTCCAGTTCAGCTAAATATTCCTTCCACACAGTTAAAATCAATTTAAATACTGTATTTTTTTGATAAAAAAAAGCAGATAAAGGTACTTAAATTCTCTTATACGTCCAGTTGAATATAGCAAGTTCTAAGCCGGCCAAAGCTGAGGTTTTTAAGCAGAAAATATTTCACACTGTACCACTTAAATAGGCAAGGACAGGAAATCAAAGAATGTGACTACCCCCACACCTGTAATTACTAGCAGATAACAAAATTCAGCAAACACTGACTAACTACCAGTTCAGCTAATATTCCTTCCACACTAAAGAGCAGAGTGAAAACTTCCAGTTAAGCTAAATATTCCTTCCACACAGTTAAAATCAATTTAAATACTGTATTTTTTTGAAAAAAAAAGCAGATAAAGGTACTTAAATTCTCTTATACGTCCAGTTGAATATAGCAAGTTCTCAGCCGGCCAAAGCTGAGGTTTTTAAGCAGAAAATATTTCACACTGTACCACTTAAATACGCAAGGACAGGAAATCAAAGAATGTGACTACCCCCACACCTGTAATTACTAGCAAATAACAAAATTCAGCAAACACTGACTAACTACCAGTTCAGCTAATATTCCTTCCACACTGAAGAGCAGAGTGAAAACTTCCAGTTCAGCTAAATATTCCTTCCACACAGTTAAAATCAATTTAAATACTGTATTTTTTGGGAAAAAAAGCAGATAAAGGTACTTAAATTCTCTTATACGTCCAGTTGAATATAGCAAGTTCTAAGCCGGCCAAAGCTGAGGTTTTTAAGCAGAAAATATTTCACACTGTACCACTTAAATAGGCAAGGACAGGAAATCAAAGAATGTGACTACCCCCACACCTGTAATTACTAGCAAATAACAAAATTCAGCAAACACTGACTAACTACCAGTTCAGCTAATATTCCTTCCACACTGAAGAGCAGAGTGAAAACTTCCAGTTCAGCTAAATATTCCTTCCACACAGTTAAAATCAATTTAAATACTGTATTTTTTGAAAAAAAAGCAGATAAAGGTACTTAAATTCTCTTATACGTCCAGTTGAATATAGCAAGTTCTAAGCCAGCCAAAGCTGAGGTTTTTAAGCAGAAAATATTTCACACTGTACCACTTAAATAGGCAAGGACAGGAAATCAAAGAATGTGACTACCCCCACACCTGTAATTACTAGCAAATAACAAAATTCAGCAAACACTGACTAACTACCAGTTCAGCTAATATTCCTTCCACACTGAAGAGCAGAGTGAAAACTTCCAGTTCAGCTAAATATTCCTTCCACACAGTTAAAATCAATTTAAATACTGTATTTTTTTGAAAAAAAGCAGATAAAGGTACTTAAATTCTCTTATACGTCCAGTTGAATATAGCAAGTTCTAAGCCGGCCAAAGCTGAGGTTTTTAAGCAGAAAATATTTCACACTGTACCACTTAAATAGGCAAGGACAGGAAATCAAAGAATGTGACTACCCCCACACCTGTAATTACTAGCAAATAACAAAATTCAGCAAACACTGACTAACTACCAGTTCAGCTAATATTCCTTCCACACTGAAGAGCAGAGTGAAAACTTCCAGTTCAGCTAAATATTCCTTCCACACAGTTAAAATCAATTTAAATACTGTATTTTTTGAAAAAAAAGCAGATAAAGGTACTTAAATTCTCTTATACGTCCAGTTGAATATAGCAAGTTCTAAGCCGGCCAAAGCTGAGGTTGTTAAGCAGAAAATATTTCACACTGTACCACTTAAATAGGCAAGGACAGGAAATCAAAGAATGTGACTACCCCACACCTGTAATTACTAGCAAATAACAAAATTCAGCAAACACTGACTAACTACCAGTTCAGCTAATATTCCTTCCACACTGAAGAGCAGAGTGAAAACTTCCAGTTCAGCTAAATATTCCTTCCACACAGTTAAAATCAATTTAAATACTGTATTTTTTGAAAAAAAAGCAGATAAAGGTACTTAAATTCTCTTATACGTCCAGTTGAATATAGCAAGTTCTAAGCCGGCCAAAGCTGAGGTTTTTAAGCAGAAAATATTTCACACTGTACCACTTAAATAGGCAAGGACAGGAAATCAAAGAATGTGACTACCCCACACCTGTAATTACTAGCAAATAACAAAATTCAGCAAACACTGACTAACTACCAGTTCAGCTAATATTCCTTCCACACTGAAGAGCAGAGTGAAAACTTCCAGTTCAGCTAAATATTCCTTCCACACAGTTAAAATCAATTTAAATACTGTATTTTTTTGATAAAAAAAAGCAGATAAAGGTACTTAAATTCTCTTATACGTCCAGTTGAATATAGCAAGTTCTAAGCCGGCCAAAGCTGAGGTTTTTAAGCAGAAAATATTTCACACTGTACCACTTAAATAGGCAAGGACAGGAAATCAAAGAATGTGACTACCCCCACACCTGTAATTACTAGCAGATAACAAAATTCAGCAAACACTGACTAACTACCAGTTCAGCTAATATTCCTTCCACACTAAAGAGCAGAGTGAAAACTTCCAGTTCAGCTAAATATTCCTTCCACACAGTTAAAATCAATTTAAATACTGTATTTTTTTGAAAAAAAGCAGATAAAGGTACTTAAATTCTCTTATACGTCCAGTTGAATATAGCAAGTTGTTATCCGGCCAAAGCTGAGGTTTTTAAGCAGAAAATGTTTCACACTGTAACACTTAAATAGGCAAGGACAGGAAATCAAAGAATGTGACTACCCCCACACCTGTAATTACTAGCAAATAACAAAATTCAGCAAACACTGACTAACTACCAGTTCAGCTAATATTCCTTCCACACTGAAGAGCAGAGTGAAAACTTCCAGTTCAGCTAAATATTCCTTCCACACAGTTAAAATCAATTTAAATACTGTATTTTTTGGAAAAAAAAGCAGATAAAGGTACTTAAATTCTCTTATACGTCCAGTTGAATATAGCAAGTTCTAAGCGGCCAAAGCTGAGGTTTTAAGCAGAAAATATTTCACACTGTACCACTTAAATAGGCAAGGACAGGAAATCAAAGAATGTGACTACCCCCACACCTGTAATTACTAGCAAATAACAAAATTCAGCAAACACTGACTAACTACCAGTTCAGCTAATATTCCTTCCACACTGAAGAGCAGAGTGAAAACTTCCAGTTCAGCTAAATATTCCTTCCACACAGTTAAAATCAATTTAAATACTGTATTTTTTTGAAAAAAAGCAGATAAAGGTACTTAAATTCTCTTATACGTCCAGTTGAATATAGCAAGTTCTAAGCCGGCAAAGGCTGGGGTTTTTAGCAGAAAATATTTCACACTGTACCACTTAAATAGGCAAGGACAGGGAATCAAAGAAAGTGACTCACCCCACACCTGTAATTACTAGCAAATAACAAATATTCCTTCCACACTGAAAACTCCAGTTCAGCTAAATATTCCTTCCACACAGTTAAAATCAATTTAAATACTGTATTTTTTTGATAAAAAAGCAGATAAAGGTAAAATTCTTATCGTCCAGTTGAATATAGCAAGTTCTAAGCCAAAGCTGAGGTTTTAAGCAGAAAATATTTCACACTGTACCACTCAAGGACAGGAAATCAAAGAATGTGACTACCCCCACACCTGTAATTACTAGCAAATAACAAAATTCAGCAAACACTGACTAACTACCAGTTCAGCTAATATTCCTTCCACACTGAAGAGCAGAGTGAAAACTTCCAGTTCAGCTAAATATTCCTTCCACACAGTTAAAATCAATTTAAATACTGTATTTTTTTTGAAAAAATAAAGCAGATAAAGGTACTTAAATTCTCTTATACGTCCAGTTGAATATAGCAAGTTGTTAGCCAGCCAAAGCTGAGGTTTTTAAGCAGAAAATATTTCACACTGTACCACTTAAATAGGCAAGGACAGGAAATCAAAGAATGTGACTACCCCCACACCTGTAATTACTAGCAAATAACAAAATTCAGCAAACACTGACTAACTACCAGTTCAGCTAATATTCCTTCCACACTGAAGAGCAGAGTGAAAACTTCCAGTTCAGCTAAATATTCCTTCCACACAGTTAAAATCAATTTAAATACTGTATTTTTTTGAAAAAATAAAGCAGATAAAGGTACTTAAATTCTCTTATACGTCCAGTTGAATATAGCAAGTTGTTAGCCGGCCAAAGCTGAGGTTTTTAAGCAGAAAATATTTCACACTGTACCACTTAAATAGGCAAGGACAGGAAAAAAAAAAGAATGTGACTACCCCCACACCTGTAATTACTAGCAAATAACAAAATTCAGCAAACACTGACTAACTACCAGTTCAGCTAATATTCCTTCCACACTGAAGAGCAGAGTGAAAACTTCCAGTTCAGCTAAATATTCCTTCCACACAGTTAAAATCAATTTAAATACTGTATTTTTTTGAAAAAATAAAGCAGATAAAGGTACTTAAATTCTCTTATACGTCCAGTTGAATATAGCAAGTTCTTAGCCGGCCAAAGCTGAGGTTTTTAAGCAGAAAATATTTCACACTGTACCACTTAAATAGGCAAGGACAGGAAATCAAAGAATGTGACTACCCCTACACCTGTAATTACTAGCAAATAACAAAATTCAGCAAACACTGACTAACTACCAGTTCAGCTAATATTCCTTCCACACTGAAGAGCAGAGTGAAAACTTCTAGTTCAGCTAAATATTCCTTCCACACAGTTAAAATCAATTTAAATACTGTATTTTTGGGAAAAAAAAGCAGATAAAGGTACTTAAATTCTCTTATACGTCCAGTTGAATATAGCAAGTTCTAAGCCGGCCAAAGCTGAGGTTTTTAAGCAGAAAATATTTCACACTGTACCATTTAAATAGGCAAGGACAGGAAATCAAAGAATGTGACTACCCCCACACCTGTAATTACTAGCAAATAACAAAATTCAGCAAACACTGACTAACTACCAGTTCTGCTAATATTCCTTCCTCACTGAAGAGCAGAGTGAAAACTTCCAGTTCAGCTAAATATTCCTTCCACACAGTTAAAATCAATTTAAATACTGCATTTTTTTGAAAACAAAAGCAGATAAAGGTACTTAAATTCTCTTATACGTCCAGTTGAATATAGCAAGTTCTAAGCCGGCCAAAGCTGAGGTTTTTAACTCCTTTAACATAGTGAGACAAAGATTTTGCTTTCTCCCGTTGCTTCCACCCACAACTTTGATGTACTGCGTATGCATACGCATGTGCAGTACATCAGAACTGCCGCAGAATACCAGACAGCTGTGGAAGGGCAGCAAGGAGGCATTATACAATGCCATTATTTAAGAAAAGTAAGTATTTTTTTTCTTAAATAATGTCATTATATAATAGGAATAACCCACTTCTGGGTGTGGCTAATGCTGGATTTACCCATGGTTGTCTTTTGTTTGGCCACTCGGGCTTTGCCCTCATGACCAAACCACACCACCCGTGGGTAAATCCAGCATTACCCACACCCAGGCGTGGGTTATTGCTATAATATACCATTCCGCATTGTACAGTGATCTCCATTTAAACAGTTCGAAGTTTCAAAACTTTGATCTTATGGTCTTGACCATAAGAAAGTCAACATTTTGAATACTCAAAATTTAGAAGTAGACCTATATATTTATATATATATATATATATATATATATATATATATATATATATATAGATTGTTACGTTACACAATACTTTGAAAATGAAGACAAATAGTTCTTTCTCTCTTTCAGTGCTTTTTATTATCTACAGTACCCACATGTGGGAGCCTTATGGAAAGTACCAGGGAGACTCCAAGAACAAAGGAATAAACAAGCTTATATACTGGTGATATTGCTGACAGTACAAAATATGAAAATGAACCAATTAGATCATTATAAAGGGCAATTAACTTATCAAAGGTTTACCTGTAAACATAAGACAATTCACATCATCATATCTCTGGGCAAAGAAAGAAAATCGGATGCACTTCCATAAAAGGCACATTTCCTGCTTTCAGGCAGACTCTTGTTTTTCAGTACTTTCTCGTTGCTCAGAGTTCATTCAAAGTTCACAGTACACAGTACATTTTAACACATACAAACTGTCACATACTCAATTCCCCCAAACACATGCTTTGGCTGTTCATATTCTACAATCCCCCATTTGATGCTGTGTAAGCATCACGTTTAACCTATCATACATTTGTCCCAAATGTAGCATAACCATGCTACTGGTCTTTTCATTATTAGAAAACATTGTCATTTCCTCATCTACATTCATAGCTGCAGGCATATAAAACTTAGGCAATTTCTTCACAGTTTTTGAAGCCATTAATTTCAAGATTAGTGCTTTGATTAGGAATAAGACAAGAAAATCAACAATTGCTAATACTGCAACTAATAAGATCAACTTCAACAGTCCACCTCCCCAGCCTGAGAACAGGTTGGTTAACCATGCCCATGTTGAACTATCGGCCTCTTTGGCCTTTGAGAGTTCGGAAATTGTTTGAATCAGTTCAAGATGGCTTTCAATTTCATGCTGATTATCAGGAATAAACGTACAGCACTCCTCCTGGATTAAAGCGCAAGTTCCTCCTTTCGCCACTAGGGTGAAATCAAGAGCCATACGGTTTTGGAGTACTACAGCTCTCATAGCATTCAATTCATCAGTCACTAGTTCTAAGGCAGAAAATGTAGCATTACTTAATATTTCAAGCAATTTAGATAGCTTTCTCAGTTCCCAAACTGATTTCACTGCTCCGTATGATGGAATTATACCAGCCCATGATATGACATCATCACCCAAGTCCATGTGGGACAGTCCTTTGGTGCTAGCAGGAGCTAAATCATGGTGATAGATCCATGAAGCATCAGCTTGACCTACAGGGTTAGTAGGCTTCTTGACCTCTCGAACGTTCCGAATTTTCCCTTTAGGTAATGCAGATACATGTCGAATAGCTAGAACTAGGTAACCCAGGAAGCAGCTGCCAGACCAGTTTCCTGGTAGCCATTTATATACTTTTCTTCCGCAGACAAAGTAACAATTTTCTATCTTAATGGTGATGTTGATAGACTTGAACGATCCCTGGTGTCCTGCAGTCCTTGGAATATTTTCCAATAAACAGTTTCTATTTTCTGAGAAAAGTTAGCTATATAGTTTTTAACAAGTCTTTTTATATATGAGAAATCTGTCACACAACCTGAATTGTCTGCAGTGCAGTTATGTACCACTGTTTTGTTACAATGGCTCCACCCGACTCTAGTTTTACCAAGTTTTTGAAAACACACAGTTCCGTTTTGGCAGAGGGACAACTGTAATGCTATCTTGTCCTTTGAAATAACATCTGATGTATCATAGATCAAATTCATCCAGGTTTCATTAATCCCTAAAGGGACTATATTTAGCATCAATCCCCCATGAACAGTAAGAATAGCAGTGCAAATCCAGCAGTCCGAGATATTGAGGGATGACGCATAAGTGTATTTAATGGCTTGGTAGGTGTTGAAAGGTGGATGCCATGCAGTTCGTTTGGCATGAGGCATAGTTGGAGTAGGAAATAGAAATGGCCACAGTAAAAATATCAAAACGACAAGAATAACCACCAAAATAGTTGTGCAGTACTTTTGTGGAAATGGTGGTTGCACCTGTATTGTGTCAGGAGGGTGAGGTTGTCCAAATGGATAAACGTCAGGCATTGTCAGGTGCTGGTACAGTATGACTTCGAGTACGAGTAGCAATAAGTGGAGAATCAGGAGTAGCAAAAGGTAGAGGTTGTTGACCTTCCGATGGGATGACCTTCTTGACGTACGATATGTGAATCCAGGTGGGTGAGCCTTGTAGTAGAACCGCTGATGATGTCATCAGTAGAACCAGGAAGGGCCCCTTCCAGCATTGTTGAAGCGCTGTTTTTCGAGAGAGTGACTTGACGTACACCCAATCTCCTGGTTGTAGTGCCGAGGACAGAAAAGGATCAGGGCTATGTTGAGCCGCTGTTACCTGGCGATGATGAAACTGTAAAAAAGAAACAAGAGAAGTGCAATACCTAAGAATATCATGATCAAATGTATCATACTCAGAAAAGGGTGGTGGTGGAGTCATGGGCATACGCATGGAGAAAGACCTCATGGTAAGACGTTCACCTGTTCGATTCTCAGCTAAAGCATCTTCTGTGTGGAGACATGCGTAAATGGGCGTGCCTTCATTGAAGGTTGTGCATCAGAGCTGGCAACTCGGCACATAGAAATCTACTGCCAATCATTAGCGGACCGGAGTTCCACTGTGGTGACCCCTAATCGGGAAAAGCCAAAAGACACAACAACAACTTGCACTCTCATAGAGAGTAGGGCTAAAGGTAGGGCCTGTACCCAAGTGAGGCCCGTTTCAGTAGTAATTTTTGCTAGTCTGGGTTTCAGAGTCTGATTCTTGCATTTAATAATACCTGATGCCTGTGGTCTATATGGACAATGAAAGTTTAGAGTGATGCCTAACATTTTACACAGTGAATCAATTAACTGAGAAATAAAATGTGTTCCACGGTCTGAATATATTTGACAGGGAACACCAAACCGAGGTATCAATTCATAACAAAGTTTCTTAGCAACTGAAATAGCATCATTTTTGGTACATGGGTAGGCTTCTAACCAACCAGAAAAAACATCAACAACAGTTAGAACATATCTGAAATGAGCACAAGGTGGAAGTTCAATAAAATCCCATTGCAAAGCGCAAAATGGTCCCAATGGTTTTGTCAGTGGTTGTGAGGGAGCCATAGTACCTTTTGAAATGTTATTCTGTAAACAAATGGAGCACGTGCTCAAAAAATGCTGTACAGAAGCAGAAAGTCCTGGGGCAAACCAATCCTTTTGGATT
Organism: Protopterus annectens; assembly: GCF_019279795.1. NCBI lineage: Eukaryota > Metazoa > Chordata > Ceratodontiformes > Protopteridae > Protopterus > Protopterus annectens. The sequence goes on along the minus strand of NC_056751.1, from coordinate 679,227,171 downwards.
TGTTTTATTAACGCTTGTACCCCAACATGAGCTGGCAAGTGATATGCTTTAATAAGAGAATTTAGCATGGACATTCGGCAGACCAGTCTGCCATAGGGATGTTGCCAAATGAAATCAGAGCATTTAAAACAACCTTGAGCCACCCATGTTCTCCTTTCTGATTCTGGAGCTTCATGCTGTAAAGCTTTTAACACTGTGGTATCAAAAGTAATCATTGGTTGCAAAGGCTGCAAAAAATGTCCCTGAAGAGTTTGTGAGAGAACAGCCTGTTTAGCAGCCAAGTCAGCTAAATTATTGCCCTTAGTTTCAAAACAGTCATTAGACTGATGGGCTGCACATTTAACAACAGCAAGTTCAGATGGTAACAATAAGTCTTGCAGCAAGTTATTGATATAAAAATGTTTTTTAACGGGTGCCCCGGAAGAAGTTAAAAACCCTCGTTCCTTCCATAGTATACCAAAATCATGAACAACACCATGGGCATAACGGGAGTCAGTATATATAGTAACAGACTTGTCCTTAGCTATTTTGCATGCATTCGATAATGCCACTAGTTCCGCAGCCTGCGCGAAAGTGCCTGGGGGTAATCGTGCTGACCATAAAATTTCAGTCAGAGTACAGACTGACCAAGCTGCTTGGAATTCTCCGGAGTTTGTTCATAAGCAGGATCCATCAACAAAAAGAACCAAATCAGGATTTTGCAAAGGAGTGTCATACAAGTGTAACCTAGGAGAAAGAACAGAGTTAACTACAAGCACACAATCATGTGGTTCGCCCTCATCCGATGTTGGTATTAAAGATGCAGGGTTCAGTGGTGGGCAGCGTATGACTTGCAGGGCAGGGTTATTTTTTAAACTTAATTCATACTTAGTAAGATGTGCATTTGAAAGATACCATGTTTTTGTTTTTAGCAGTAACACTTGAACTGCATGTGGGACTGCTAGTATAGTATCATGTCCCAGGGTTAGTGGAGCCACCATGTCAACCAAGACAGCAGCGGCTGCCACAGTCCATAAGCAAGCTGTGTAACCAGAAGCAACCGGATCTAGCGGAGTGCTGTAGTAAGCAATAGGCTGGTAGCCTCCAGTGCATTGCTGGGCTAGGAGACCCAAGGCAGTCTTGTTTCGCTCACAGCAAAAGAAAACAAAATGTTTGGAATAATCTGGCAACCCTAAGGCAGGAGGATTTACCAAGGCTGTCTTGATAGCCTGAAAAGCCTCATCGTGTTGTGATGTCCAGGGTAAAGGTTCCGTAATATCCTTTTTCAGGAGTTGTAACAACGGGGTCGAAATTTCCGAAAAATTAGGCACCCATTGTCTACAGTATCCTGCTAGGCCAAGGAATCCTCAAAGCTGCCTCTGAGTTACAGGGCGTGGGGCATTTTGAATAGAAGTTATGCGATTTGGGAGTATTTGCCGAGAACCCATTGTAATAATATGTCCCAAATACTGCACCTTTTCCTGACAGCATTGTAATTTCGATCTATTTACTTTAAACCCTCGTGTAGCCAAAAAGTTTAACACTAGAAGGGAATCTTCCCTACATGAGTTACTGTCCAGTGAAGCTATAAGAATATCGTCCACATATTGGACTAGAACTGAACGTGATGGTAGTTGCAGATCCTGTAACTGTCTATGCATCTCTATAGAAAATAAGGTTGGGAATTCTACATATCCTTGGGGCAATCGAGTCCAAGTATACTGCTGGCCTTTGTAGGTAAATGCAAACAAATACCGACTGTCGGGATGTAGTGGAATAGAGAAAAAGGCTGATGAAATATCTATTACCGTAAAACATTTTGCAGTAGGTGGGATACAGCTCAAAATAGTAGCTGGGTTTGGTACAATCGGGAAAACAGGCAAAACAGCTTTATTAACTTCCCGCAAGTCTTGAACAAATCTGTAAGCTTGTTTGCCAGGTTTTTTCACAGGTAATATTGGGGTGTTACACGGGCTTGTGGTGGGTACTATGATCCCTTGCTGTTCTAATGCAGAAATAACAGGGGCAATACCAGATATAGCCTCAGCTGTCAAAGAGTACTGTGGTACTCACGGTAACTTTGCACCTGGTTTTAGGGTTATTTTTGCAGGAGTAGTTGAGGTCAAAAACCCTACATCATTGTCATGAGTAGTCCACAGGTGAGAGGGTAGGGAATGTAAATACTCATTTCTGTCAGAATTTGGCTGGATACACATCGTCTGTAAAATGACGGAGTCATCTAAAGCTGCCAGGGTACTATCCTGTTGGCCTGAAGGTACTTGGAGATAAACTCCATCAGCTGTGCAAAAAATGGTGGCCCCCATTTTGCAAAGCAAGTCTCTTCCTAATAGATTTAAAGGTGCTGAGGGTCCTACTAAGAATGCAGGGTTATCCTGCAGAGGTCCCAAAGTTACTGGGACTGGAATAGTTTTGGAATACTCAATAGGTATACCAGAGACACCCACCCCTCTAGTTATTTTGTTGGAGAGGGGAACATTCATGGCTGCTTTGCCAGCTAGCATGGATTTAGTTGCTCTGGTATCAATTAAAAATGGATAGGGTTTATTTTTATTTATTTATTTATTTATTTATTTATTTAAATTTGTTGACCGGGAGTGTCCGACTGGACGTGGGTCCATTTTCAGCGGAGACCCGGGGAGAAAAGCTCCACAGTAAAATAAACAGACAGTAGTTACATTGGATTACATAGTGATTAACAATTTAACATAGAAATTACTTACAACATATTTACAGATGAAGAACATAGTACATCAGTAGACAACTAGAATCTTTATCTGTGAAGTACATAACAGGCATTAACAAATGTAACAATGAGAAGTTCCTGCTGCATAATAAGTACTAGGCTTATGAGCATCTGAGCTTGCTATCATCATGGTAGTTAGTGGAGGTGAAAGAAAGGAAGTAGTTGGATGGGGTGGATGATATTAGAGTGGGAGTTGCAAGGGCATAGCCAGCATGTTTTTAGGTGCGCTTTTAATAAAGTTTTGAAGTTGGTGCATGATGGTATGGAGGTAATTGTGGGTGGGAGTGAGTTCCATAATCAGTAACATAACATGTGGTCCATCCTGATCCACAGGAATAAAAGGACACAATTGCTGTTGTTTCTGTTCAGGGAACCTTCATTGTGGTTGCTGTCGATTTGACCGCGTCCAGCTAGAATTCCACTGTTGCGATGTATCGGTGTATGGTGCAGGTTGCTCAGCCAAATATGGACACTCATTTTTCCAGTGGCCTGGTTGGCCACAGTTGAAACACTCTGTCTGATTACTGGAATTCTGGGGTGGAGCCGACTGTATTCCCTGCCAGTTTTGTCTATTCTGATTTCCTGCTCCTTGGCGTCCACCCCTCCCTCTCCCTCGCCCTCGTCCTCCGCCCCACTGACCAAAAGCACTACACATTTGGATTTGTGCTTTTACTAATTTCTCCTGGAAATCCTTCTTTTCTTTGGCTAAATGGTCAGATAGGTATTGTACCTGCTGGACTAACTCATGTAGGCCCAAACTGGGCCAGTTTAAACATACTTCCTTTAGCTTGTCCCTCACCTGAGGGCGTAACCCATCTACAAAGGCAGCTGACAGCCCGCTTTGTGCTGGTCCTTCGGTGGGCTCTGGGTACCCGGAATATGCCTCAAAGGCTTCAGTGAGTCGATTTAAGTATTCATCTATAGGCTCATCCTCTTTCTGTATGACTGATTTAATTTTCGACCAGTTGGGGGTAGGTGGCACTATTACAGTGATACAACTATACGTTGCCTAACCACTTCAAATCCATTCTCCCCTTGTGTGTTGTGCTTTGGTATTGGGATAGAAACATTAGCATGATCCCAGATACGTTTCATCAGATCAGCTGGGACAGCGTATTGGAGGACAGCTCTAACCTCTTCTATGGTAGGATTTTGCAAACAGATATGTCCTGCCAATACCCGTTGAAACTTCACTGGGTTATTACGAATAGGCGGAAGTGATTTAGTGATCGCGTGAAAATCAACTGCTGACCATGCCCTAGGTACCACCACAGTAGCCGGTTGTCCCGCTTCTCTAGCATGTGCTGGGTTTGGGACTACTCTCAATGGGAATACTCCCTCTTCATCTGATGGGCTAGTGCCCGATTCAGAGTCAGAATCTGGATTAGATTTGTCCGACCACTGTAGCCGTCATTGTCTTCAATCACAATTGGACATTGTTTGTAATATTTACCCTTGTGTAAATATACGGCTTTTTTATCATGATATTTTTTTGGCTGGCTAGACCTAGGGTCAAAAAGCATTTGTGCTTTTCTTTTCTGCTGTTTTTTTGTTTTCGAATGGGTTAGTTTAGGTGACGGTTTACCTGTATCTGTTTGGTCAGGTTGTTCTATAAACAGTCTGCTAGGCTGACCTCCCATTGCCTGATTTCCGCTTCCAGAGTCGGGTGCAGTCTGCTCTTCTCCTCACCGGCCTTTGCGCTCTGTTGTGGAGCTCACTGCTTCGTCTTGAACCTGTGAAGGCTGATATAGCAGTGGAGGAGCCGTAGGGGATGTGGGGAACCAGGGGTTATCATCCTCAGATGATTCAGTTATGTGTAATTTACTTAATTCTTGTACAGGATATAATCCCTTAAAGAGCGGTTCCTTTAAGCGTTTACCATTTGCTACATCTAGATTACTCGCAGTATGTCGCAGTTCCTTTATCTGCTCTTTTAGTTTCTTTTGATTGTCCTTAAGACTACTGACGACCTAGTCCTTCTCCCTTTCTTTAGCTTCACACATCCAATCATTAAAAGCTGCCCAGCACAACCCTGGTATTCTTCCTTTCTTTTTTAATTTCTTTTGCAAATTAGTCAATATATCTTTATTAAAACTACCAGTTTCGGGAAAAGCAAGGTCATCCTCATTTTTAGTAAGGGCGATCCACTGATTTAAAAACATGCAACTGTCCTGGGACACACGATAAAACATATAACCAGCTGGTGTACTTCTTTCTGGCTCAGTTATTTTTCCCACACTCGCTCCCATTTTCACTCAGTAAGCTATACTTGTTTAACACAGGTTTAGCTAAGGCGTTATATAAACGTCTTGTTACCCCACTATCATTACTCCTTTCATACGTATGTCACCAGTATTTCCGTATTAACCCACACTCATGCTGCACATTTAATAGCAGAAGAGAAATGCATGCCACTTACCTCAAAACAACTGAATGAGAGAAATCATATCTTTTCTTGCATAAAAAATTTCAAATCTTTAAGGCAGGCAAATACAGAGAGATGAAAGAAACACTGCAGAAACAGAAAAGTCTGTTATGGACCCTTTCATTAGCAGTATTTCGTCCACTTCCTGACTGCTGCAGCTTGTTCTCAATTCAGATCCGAGTAAACGGCACCAATTGTTACTTTACACAATATTTTGAAAATGAAGACAAATAGTTCTTTCTCTCTTTCAGTGTTTTTTATCATCTACAGTACACATGTGTGGGAGCCTCATGGAAAGTACCAGGGAGACTCCCAGAACAAAGGAATAAACAAGCTTATATACTGGTGATGTTGCTGACAGTACAAAAATATAAAAATGAACCAGTTAGATCATTATAAAGGGCAATTAACCAATCAAAGGTTTACCCGTAAACATAAGACAATTCACATCATCATATCTCTGGGCAAAGAAAGAAAATCGGATGCACTTCCATAAAAGGCACATTTCCTGCTTTCAGGCAGACTATTGTTTTTCAGTACTTTCTCATTGCTCAGAGTTCATTCAAAGTTCACAGTACACAGTACATTTTAACACATACAAACTGTCACATACTCAATTCTCCCAAACACATGCTTTGGCTGTTCATATTCTACAATATATATATATATATATATATATATATATATATATGTATATATATATATATATATATATATATCTACATATGGATTCACTTTAGAAGCTCGAAATACTGAAATGTCGAAATTCAGTATTTCAAGCCTCTAAAGTGGAATCCTGAAAACAGCGAAACCCAGAAGCACGAAATTCAAAACCTCGAATACCGGAGGTTTTGAATTTCACGCTTCTGAGGTTCCACTGTTGATATGGATTCAGGTAAGTGTGTGTGTGTGTTAAGGGTTTTGGGTAGCGGCTGTGGTGTGTGTTAGTGTGTTTTGTTGCTGTGATGTGTGTGAGCAGAATGCAGCTTGTGTAGTGGTGTTGTGTGTGTTTTTGTGTGTAGTGCAACCTCAGAGTTAGAATATTTAAGTAGGGGGTGTGGGGGCACAGCCCCCTACATGGGGAGTGCAGGGGGACTTGCCCCCCTGCTTTTATGTAGTAGAGAGCTTGTGTTTGTGTGTGGGGAGGATGGTGTGTGTGTGTATGTGTGTGTGTGTGTGTGTGTGTGTGTGTGTGTGTGTGTGTGTGTGTGTGTGTGTGTGCAGTAGTATTGCAAAATTCAAAATTTCTGGTGTGTGAGATTTTGAATTTCACGGTTTTGAGATTTCTATGTTTTAAAGATTCAACTTTATGGCTTTGAAATACTGAATTTCAACGTTTTAGTATTTCAAGGATATAAAGTGAATCTATATATATATATATATATATCTATATATATATATATATATATATATATATATATATATATATATATATATATAGATAGATATAAGCAACACAGTCAACACAGCCAGGGTGTTTTCAGGTTAATGACAAAATAAAAAGCAAAAAGGCTGCAGAAGTTAGACATCAAATAAACTCCAATTTTAATAGAAAGCAATAAAACCAAAAACAGATACCCGCTTTCAGATCACATTGATCCTACTTCAGATCAATTTAAAAAGCCAACACAGATACATAAAATAGTATATTCAACCAATCGACATAAAAATCAGGGTAAACTCCCGCCTTCATTCACAAATCACTGCAAAAATTACATTGATCAATTAAAGATGCCTTTTCAATCTCCGCCTTTTCAGGGTCTCTTCAGTGGATAATTTATGTTCAGCCCTGGAAGTTTATGGGCTTGCAGCTCTAGAATCCATGACATTTCCATTAATTCAGTAATATTATCCACATCACTTCCTCTCGAGTTAATTTTTACAATCTGCAGCACTCTAAAACAGTTGTGTCCTGAATTCTCCCGGATAAGTTCTACTAGAGAGTTTTTATAGTCAACTAATCTTATGTCACTTATATGCTTCGAGACCCTCTCTTTCAACTGTCTTGTTGTTTTCCCCACATAAAAACTATTGCAGGGATCGCATGTAGCCAAATAAACCACAGTGAGTGTGGTACAGTCAGTGTAAAAATTAAAATAATAAGTCCTTCCACTGTCTGGATGTGTGAACCTACCATTGATATTCATATGTTTACAATTGGTACATCTCCGACAAGGATTTGTACCTTTATGGTTGGAGGGGATGCCCTCTTGGCTAATTGGATTGTTGCACAATGTTTGTTTCAAATTCTGATTGTTCCTAAAGGCAAACTGGGGTATATCCCCCACTATTTTCCTTAGCTCCTCATCTGATGTTAATATTTTCCAGTTGTTTTTTATTATACTACAAATATGCTTGATATCATTCAAGTACGTCAGAGTCCTTCTAATGCTGCGCCTTCTGGAAGGACTTATCATTTTGGGTCGGTCAACTACAACTTGGTCCATTGCGCTTTGGGCAACTATTTTGTTGCCCTTAGTAAATTCAGCGAATCGCTGATGTGATTTTTGCTGGTTAGTGGTTGATGAATAGGTGTTTGCAGGAATAATATTTCGTCAAACTAATATAGACCCTCTTAATTCAGTTATTTCACTGCAGTCTTGGCCGGTTGGGATGTATGAAAATGATTTATTGAAAAAGGTCAGGAGTGAAACAAAGTAAGAATAAAGAAAAAGTTAAGTAACCCAAATGGTGGGAGTGCTTGGGATGAGAAGAAAAATTGGGTGCAAGCAAGACAAACAAGAATTATCACCATGGGCTAAACATAATATTTAGTGTAATACTTTCCTTTAACAGTGGTTGTGTCCACATGAAACTTACTATCTGCAATTCAGTGTCCATAGTTTAATGTGTGCATTATTTAATATACAGGACATGCAAAAACGAGATAAGAGTGTACGGAGAATGACTACTGACATTCACATTTGGTTTGCAGTTGCTCATTCATCCATATTTATTCTGAATCTGCCACTGGACGTCTAAGGGTTGGTAGCAGATAAACTGAATATCGGAAAGTAGTGACCTTATTTATATATATACATTTATATATATATATATATATATATATATATATACATATACATATATATATATATATATATATATATATATATATATATATATATATATATACATATACATATATATATATATATATATATATACATATACATACATATATATATATATATATATATATATATATATATATATATATATATTTATATACATATACACACACGTGTGTGAGTGGGATAATTCCATCTCATCAATGTGTTTTTATATAGGAGTGTAGAAGACAATACAGTTAACTGAAAATCAACAGCTAAAAAATTAACAGCTTTTTCTAATGTTCTTATTGAAGCTGGCTATGTGGCTCTGTGTCTCTGTCCTTCTGTGGTTCTGTCTCGCAAAGCCAACTTCAATAAAAAGTTTTTTAATAATGACAGAGCGACAGTATTTTACTCTAAGTAAAATGCTCGGAGCTTTTTGCACTGTGTCACTAATACAGATACACACACACACACACACACACACACACACACACACCCACACACCCAGACACCCAGACACCCACACACACACACACACCAGATCCATTGTGAATAACTGACAGATATACACCAATGCACACGCGCGCAGACACCCAGACACCCACACACACACACACACACACCAGATCCATTGTGAATAACTGACAGATATACACCAATGCACACACGCAGACACACACACACACATACTCACATATGCTCACAATCTCACATCTCTGTACATCATTTTCTACACACACACACACACACACACACACACACATATGCACACGCAGGGACAGACCCACAAGTGTGCTCACCATTTGACGTGTTTCTTCTAGTTTTGCCTTGTGTTCAGTTGCTTAATGTAATACTTTCTTTTCAATCCGGGAGCAGAATTGTAGTTAAAAACTGTTTGAATTGGTGCCGTTCAAGCTGCAATCAGCTCAGAATTACTGTAACTCTGCCTCCATTCCTATATACTGCTCCCATAGCAATGCAAAAACGATTCCCAGGTGTATTTTTTTTTAATAAAAAGTATGGTTGGGTAATTTTAGTAACTCAGCTTGAATAATTCCTCTCTTTCACAAGTAATTCAGTCCATCCATATTGTAACATTACTATCACCTATTGTTCTTTTTCCAAACAATCCTTTCCCTCTCACTAGCACTGCATGTAGAACATATCAGAATTTTATAAATGCATTAAAAACATGAGTGACTTTCTCCACATATTCTCGTTCCAGACCAAAAGAAAGTTAAAGTGACTTTCTCCACATATTCTCATTCCAGACCAAAAGAAAGTTAGTTTGACATTTCCAGAGGTATACATTTATTTCTTCAATGTCCAGTTCAGAACACTATTACACTGGAAAATACAAATTATATACAGGTAACTATGTGGAAGTCTTGCTATTTGTTGTGCAATGTTCTGATGGAATAAAAATCGCAGATTTTTTTCCCATTGATTCCTGTGTTTCATTGAATTTTGTTAAAATAATGGCAGAGGAAAAATAGTAATTTATTGTCCCTCCATTATCAGAGAGACAGCGGGAAAAACATTGAGCTTCTCGCTAATGACAGAGGGACAATATTTTACTTAAAGACTAAAAAGTAAAAAATAAAAATGTTTTAAAAAATTAATAAAGAATGCTTTTTATTCATTTGCTCTAAAGAGTAAAAAATAAGGAAGGAGAGTAAAAACTTTACCAAAGAAAGACAGACAAGCTGATTTCAGAAAAGCATTTGAGGCTGGTCTTGCTGATTCCTGCTCCTTCTTCTGGTGCTTCATTACCACAATGAGAAAGACCAACCTCGAATGCTTTTCTGAAATCAGTTTGTCTGTTTCTTTTACAAAGTTTTTACTTGTCTTCCTTATGTTTCACTTTTTAGAGCGACTGAATAAAAAGCATTCTTTATTAAAAAATATATTTTTTTATATTTTTATTGTTTTGTGAGATTGAAGAATTGTAGACTCCGTGGAATTTGCCCTTTTCTCCATGTAATGTTTTATGGGAGTTGATGTATATAATTAGCAGGAGGTGTGGGGTGTGCAAAGGAGGTTTGCCCCACCAAAAAAAAAAAAAAAAAAATTACCATTAGTGTTTTGAATTCTGAAATTCAATTAGTCTATGTTCAATATTCTGATATTTCATATGATATGTCATTATTTTCTCTATATCTATATCTATCTGTCTATCTATCAATCTATCTAGCTATCCAAATGTGTGCATGTGTTATATATATATATATATATATATATATATATATATATATATATATATTATGGTTTGCATGCATTCTATCAAGTGCGCAGAATGCTGACAGCTGGTTTTGCTGTTACAAATTATTGAGTACATTGGGTTATGAGTGTAGGAATTTCTGAATGAAGCCGTGTGAAATGTTGTTTTTTATGAGGACGTATATATGTGGCAGTGTAAGAGGGGTGAGAGTCAATGTGAGAGTGTTTGCAGATTACTGTTAGAGTAAAGGCAGGGGAATAGGATAGCTTTTGTGTTGCATGTATTTGTGGTGGTGTGTGTAAACTGAGCCCGTGTATCCTGTTCAGCAATACTCCCAGGGAAAGAGATTTTAGTAACAATGTGTCTAGGGTTGGGTTAGGAGCAGAAGTAGGTTTAACATTAGGGTTAACACATTTAGGTAATATGCAGGGAAAGCGCTCTACTCCCACACCGTTGCCAGAAATTGGAACTCTCTTCCCCTATCTGTGTCCACTGCCCCCTCCACATCCATATTCAAAAACTCCCTCAAATCGCACCTTCTTAGTACATAGTTATGCCCTTGTATCACATAACCCTACCCATACTACTATTAACTCCCCAAATTCCTCTCTGATCACATGCTGGAGCTCTGATCCCCTGTAGGCTTGGTCATCTGAAAGGGTACTTTTAACTGTAGAATCTTACTTGATATATTTTCTTTTCTTACCAAAGTATGACTGACATTGTCTTTTTACCCATGTTCTATATCTTTTACCTGGAGTGTTTTTATTAATTCTTGTTATATTACTATGTTCAGCATATGCGATGTAACCTGTTTTATGTATTATGCTGGATGTACTGTATTTGTATAACTTGATGTTGGAGCTTTACTCCCTGGGCCTCCGCTGAAAATGGACCTGGTCCAGTCGGAATTTCCCGGTTAACAAATGTAAAATAAATAAAATAAATAAATATGTAAGTGTGTATACATGTGCATGTTTATGTGTATAGGGCAGGTAGGAGTAAGTGAAGATAACAGAAGCTGGGTTGCATTCCTATCAGTCTATACTAATATTTTTGAAACCATCTGAATTCCCTGCTTTCTCTTCTTTTATGTTCCTGATCACTGTTGCCACCTTTTCATTCAAGACTCTGAGAAGTGCGGAACGCTCTGAAATGTGAGAAACAAGCTTTTCATCAAAATGGAAGAAAAAACAGCTTTCATTTCAATTTTGCTTAAATATTGCAGTTGCAGTTGCACTCACACTTACCTATGTGGAGATACTGTTTGTCATACTTTTCTGCATTTTTCAGAGAGTTATCCAAAAAAAATTCTGTTTGTATTTTTCCACTTGCTTTAGGACCTTAATCCTATACTTTTGTTTGCAGCTGTGGGAGAACTGTGAATTACTGCAAGATCTGAGCATCATTTATACATTATGCTGCACTTTTATCTCCATAACTAAAATAACTTGTAAACATTAACTGTATTTGAACTTGGTCTGCGACCTTAAGCAGCTACCATTTGCAGTTGTAGTGAACTTACTGCAGGATGTTAGCCTCATTCAGACATTTATTACTGTAGTTTTCCATAATCAATATCACTGTTAAGTCTGCCTAGTCTGACACATTAGACTGTAGTTTGGATTGCAATAGTAGCACTATTGTATTTTTCCTGCATAATTTGTGTTTCTCTGATTCTGGCGTTATTTACAATCCAGCTTTGCTGCAGGAGTCTTATATTGTACTTATCATTTGCTTGTTAAAGTTCCATTAAGGTGTCTTTCTGTTTGTTACATTTTCTATTAATCTTACACATAGCCGGCCTTAGGCATAGGCCAACTAGGCGGTCACAGAGGGCGCCACTCTAGCAGGGGCGCTTCTCTAGTAATCTGGATGGTATAGTTAGACCAGGATGGGGGCACCGGGTGGTTTTTGGGAGGGGGTGCTGTGGAGACCTTTTGCCTTGGGCATCAGTTGACTAAAGGCCGGTCCTGCTCTTACATTTTCTTCTGTTTTCCCATTATTGTCTCCTACATTGTTACAGACTTCCTAGCTCCCACTGATAGATCATGTACTGCTCTCTCTGCTGATCTGTTCTTTTGGTGCACTCATTACACTTTTCCAGACCCAGTGTAAAAGCTAATGTTTCTGAAATTCTAACCTACCTGGGGCCATTGACCTGTGGCTCAGAGTCAGAGGATTAGGACAATTATGATTTGTTAATGAGGAAGTCACAGATGTCCACTATTTGCTTTATTTGATTGGATCCATATCATGTGTGTCTGCTATAACCTACAAAGAGCAACAGATTCTTAGAAGCATGAAAAGCCCAACCTGTGAGAAATGAGCTTTTCATCAAAAAGCGAAGAAAAAAAGCTGTGCTGAGCTGTGCTCACTCTACCTTCAGCATTTGGACTCACTCTTTAGTGGGATGTCTGTTCCAGAGGTCTGTTGCCATATAAGAGATGTACAAAATCTATGCAGCCTTAGAAATCTAGGTCTGAGGCTTAAATAACCAACACCAAGTACAAATAAACATGTACTGAGCTACAGAACAACCTGACCAAATAACTAGGCATTTCCCCCTGCCTTAGTAGTGGTTCCACCCAAATGGTATCCTGAACAAACAAATCTCCAGGTAGTGATAGTCACTCCTGCCCTTCCTGAGTCATCTAATGGACCAGCACTTCCTACAAATTCTGTACTCGGCCTGACTGAGATGGGTATCTTGAAACAGTAAAAAAAAATCTTTCTCCTTGATGATCATATATTACTCAAACAGCATAACACTGAGAAATGTACTTATGTCATATCCTAAGAGGCAAAATCTCACACAAAGTAAACATAGGCTCCAAAATCTTCAGCAGGATATCACACATCACACTTCAACAAGGTCATCATAATGCACATAACAAACATATCATATGCTGAGTTTCTAATTTTAACATACCTAAACCTCGAAGAACACCAAAATGCAACAAATGCACAAAGCCCTCTCAGCATGTTAAGCCTAACACCTTACATAACACCATGAGTCCAAAATTCACAGATGCTGAGCCTGTAAGGTGGACATCTACACAAACAAACATTCTAGGTGATTCCATTGTAAGATATATAGATGTACCTCTTACCAGGCTTCCTTACCAGCAAGGAAGGAGTGACAGTTATTTGTTTATCTGGTACCAAGATCCATTATTTCACACATGCAGTTAAATCCTTGAACAACAAGTACTGATTTGCCTCTGTCATAGTACATGTGGGTGTCAGTGACTTAAGTTGTACCTCCCTGGTCTATATGAAGAGTGTAATGATGCAGCTCTCAGACTGTGTGTCCCACATAGCTATGAGCCTAGCATTGAGCAGCATGGTATCATCTCCAAGGATGATGCAACAGTTTGAGCAAAAAATAATTGAGTGCAATAACTGGTTTAGCTTTTGATGTCATTTAAAGGGGGTTTATTATTTCTTGGCCTGGGAGTTTATGATTTACAGACAATGCTGCTTCACCAAGGAAAGCCTCCACCTGTCCACTCTAGAGTTTTGATTATTGGTAAACACATTGTCCCCCCACAGTGCCTTTTTTTTAGGCAATGCCAACCTGATAGACTTAACAAAATAATGAAACAAGCAAAGGAAAATATGGAGGAGTTACTGATCAATGCAAGGAGCCTATACAAGAAACTCCACTACCTATAAGCCCTCATCACCTAAGAAGATGAAGACATCTGTGCAATAAATGAGACAGGCTGTGCATGGCTGTCATAGGATTATATGACGTTACTAGGCTATTGGCCCTGAGGCACTTATAAGCTTATCCAAGAGTTTAGCCCATGTTTAGACAAGTCAGCACCTGATACCCCTGTCCAGCAGGGACACACGTGGAATCCCAGGGGTGTATTTTCTGTTTCCCATCCAGTTATCCAGGTTGTGCTTAAAAAGGGTAAAGAGAGACTCTGCTTGATGTGGAGAAGGAGTCTATTCAACAGATGGGGGAGTCTCTGGGACACAAATCTGTCCCGGCAATAAGTCCTACTGACAAATCTGTCCCGTCAACAAGTTATATTGATGTCACAATAAAGGTTGAGGCCATGCGTGCAGGTTACTCGAGTGGAGCTTGGCTTGTGGATATTCACAGGTCCCATCAAGGCAGGGTCCGAGATCACCTTGTCTGCCAGACAGAGGTCACCTCTGAGGAGTCTGTATGAAACTGAGTAGAGGGATTTGGCTTTTAGCCTATCTGTGTATGGTAGATGATTTTTGAGGCCCTGGATTCTCCTGGTGCGGAACCTCTGTGGTCTCTCCAGCTGCTACATCTGCATTGTAAGGTACATGCAGAACAGGGCATTGTACTCAAGAATGGACCTTATAAGGGAAGAATACAGGGATGTTATGACCTCCTTCTCCCTGGATGAAATACACTTATTTATGAGGTGGTCCATGTAGAAAGCTTCCCTTACAATGGAAACAACATGGTGGTCAAAAGTCAGGTTGCTATCAACCTGGGTGCCCAAATCTCTCACAACTGATTGCGTGTTTAGGACATTGTTATTAATGTGATAATTTGTGGTGATGTCACTCCCCCAAAGGGGGATTCAGCTTGAGGCCATGTTTCTGGCACCAGTCATTTATTTCAGTGTTACCCTCTTGGAGGATGTCCACATCACTAGGTGAATTGATGACAGCGCCCAGCTTGCAGTCATCTGCAAACCTGGTCAGCCATAGCCCACTGGTTTTAGCCTGCACCTCAGAAAAGTATATCCAAAATAACAGAGGCCTCAAGACTGAACCCTGAGGTACGCCACTCATTACGGGTCTACGGCTTGAGGTGGCTTCCCCTATTTTGACTAGGTGGGTTCTATCAGTGAGCCAGTTAGCTACCCATCTGGTAACATACGGATTGATGCCTAGTTGAGAGAGTTTATCTATTATGCCCAAGTGGGGAATAGTGTCAAAGGCTTTGGCCAGGTCAAGGTAGGCAGTGTGCACTGTCTTCCCCTCATCCATGGCTTTGGTAACTGTCTCAAAGAAGTCGACCAAATTTAACAGGCATGACCTCCCCTTGATGAAGCCAAACTATGTGGGATTGAGTGTTTGGAGGTTGTCAACGTCCTTGTTAATGAGGTCCATGATAATCCATTCCATGGCTTTGCAGATCAGGCTAGTTAGGCTGATGGGTCTATAATTTCTCGGATCAGTGGATGCTCCACCTTTGTGCAAAGGGATGACAGTGGCTGTCCTCTACTCAGCTGGGACAAAGCTGGTACTCAGGCTTTGGTTGAATAGGGCGTCTAATGGTGCTGAAAGTTCCAACCTGAGTTCATGTAGGATGCGGCTTGGGATGTTATTGGGTCCCATGGAGGCTGTATTTTTGGCCTTTGAGAGAGCAGTGATGGCCTGTTCCCTAGATAAAAGGGGAAAGGGGCAGATAGTGGGGATATCCTGATTTACTGATGGGGGGACAGAGGGATGATGTTTTCACTGAATCTGTCAGCCAGCAAGTTTGCTATATCTACGACATTTGTATATGTAGTGTCCTTGACCACCAGTTCTGAACAAATCTGGATGCTTCCTTTGAGGTTGCGGACATATTTGAAGTAGGCCTTTTAATTGTCTCTAGTAGATATGGGCAATTTGGACTCAAAGTTTGCTTTGGAGGATTTCACTGCTCCTATTTGCTTGTTCAGGCTAAGGAGTGATTACTTCCAATTGGGCAACTGCTCCGTCTTGGTCCTGGACAGCAATTTTTTCCTTTTGTTATAGAGTTTATTTATTGAAGATGTCCACCAGATTTGTTTACTCTTCCTTGCGGAGGATGATTTAGTCCTGTTGGGTATTCCTGATTCCATGCATCTATATAAAATGCTTATATAGTACTTTGGTTTAGCTTTGGACACTGGTGTCAGTTCCTAGAGAGAGGGAGGGGCTGTGAAGCTGTTTATACCATCCCTCAGGAGGCTGTAATCAGCTTTGGAGAAGTTGTTTTGTTTGACCCTAGCTAGTGGGGAGTCAGGGGAGAGGGTGACTTCAAAAGTGACTGCTTTATAGTCGGATCTTACCAGGGAGGATGATACTGCTGGGATGCTGCAGTTGTTACTCATGTTATTTAATACCAAGTCCAAGATATTATCACTTCCTGTGGGGGTATCAACTAGCTAAAGCATTGGCATTGACAAAATCGAGGAATCCCTGTGCATTTGTGTTCTGGTATGAGTATTTCTTCCAGTCTATGCTTGGGTAGTTAAAGACACACAGGATCAGGGTAAAGGGTTGAATCTTTATAGATTCAAAGAGGTCCAGATAGGTGGATTTTGCATCATGAGTCATATTTTGGGGCCATTAGCTAGCTATGATTTGTATAGGGGTCTTGTCAATGGTTAACTGCACCTGGACTGTCTGCTGTGTGTCATACTGTCTGACCAGCCTGGAGGCATGCATGTCTTTAATATATATATATATATATATATATATATATATATATATTGAAACTCCATGTCCTTTGGCTTTTCTGCTCACAGTTTGGGGTCTAAATGCATGATAGGATGAGTAAAAAGGTAAGGCTGAGATGCTTTCTACAACTTTGAACCAGGTTTCTGTGACTGCACAGATGTCAGCATTTTCCAGGTTTAAGAATGCTTGCACTGAGTGCAGTTTCATGTTTAGACTCCTAGTTTTAAGCAGCTTGATGTTTAATTTGCGTTTTGTTAAATTTGTATGTTGATAGTTTTAACCTCATCACTTTTCCTAAAAAAAGATACTATGGGGGAGGCAAGAGTCTTTGCCGGAAACCTGAATTCCAAGTTTGACAGATGCAGGCAATCTCTGGCAAAGCATCGTGATCTGTTGATCATATCTTCCCAGGCTGTCAGGTACTGGATCCCTCTGGAATGACACCAGAAATTAAGCCAATTGTTAAAGTCAATCATTATGCCTATAGGCTATAATGCCTTCCACATGTTTAGACTGGGTACTGTGCAGGAGAGAAAAACAGGTGTAGGTGGAGATGTCTCAGTCTTCATACAGAAGAGACTCAGATCAAGCCTGGTAAAGCAGTAGGATACACTAGTGCTTTATCATGTCCAAATCACCATCAGAAAGGTCCTGTACCATACAGTAGCTAACTACAGAATTCCCCTTATGACCCAAGAATGTCACAATATCTATCTTCTGGAACTAGAATCACTCATTATTAAACCCTAATACCATTTCCTAGGTGATATAAATGATCTAGCTATCTAGCTATAGACTGGGAAACCTACAACACCACTAGTGCACAAGCACAGAGATCTGTGGACTTTGCCAATACAAAGACCCTGGAACACTTTGTCAGAGTGCAAAGTACAGGGGAACAACATCACAAATCTTGTTATTCCTAATAAAGGACATCTTACACCATCCCTTGCTTATCTTCATCACATGTTAGGTCTTACTATAAAGCTGTTTCCTTTGAAATAAAATTGAAATCACCCAAAGAACCCTTAGAAAATTTTCTAAGACAAAGTCCTAAGTGACATATTGGGAAGATTCAAATCCTACCAAAACCAATTAGCTAAACTGAATACATGGAAGTATACAGCACCACACTATACTAGCATATAAACAACAGCATGGATTCAGCTGTATCTTATAGAAACAAGTGAAGGGTGAACCCAGGAAACAATGCACCATGGTGGAATCATAACATCAATAAGCTTTACAATAAGAGGAGGACATTTTTGACCAAGAGTAAGACAACTAAATATCAGAATGATAGATCACTTGTCATTGAAATAGATAACCCAGGAACTTAATAAAATCTCACAAAGCCAAATTTGAGGCTAAAGTCACCACCCAAGCTAATGACAATCACAGGTGCTTTTTTTAGCTACATTCAAATCTCACAAGCATAATGCAGCAACGCACTGAGATGATTGTGATCAGTGTTAACAACACTATGACTGAAGATATAGTGAACCTACTGGCTGATAAATGTAATTCAAACTTTACACCCTTCCACTCTACCTGTCTCACAAGATATACTTCAAAGTGACTCACCTACAGATATCACAGAAGACCAAATTCCAGAAGCACTATCAAAACTAAAAATACCACATCAATAGGCTCTGATAAAATCCCTGGATTTATTTTAAATAGCATAAAAACATTTTAGCCATCTCCTAACAGCACTGTTTAACCTTAGCCTCCGTACAAGTTTTGTACCAAGTAAATGCAGAACAGATACAGTTATTCCTCTACATAAGGGAGGACCTTACACAGCCCCAGACAACTACAAATCCATACATCTGAATAGCCTCATATGCTAAGCCATAGAACTAATCAATAGCAAGATAGGGAACCCCAAGCACTGGACACATTTCAGCTGGGATTCCCGAAGGGCAGGTCATGCTTTCTCTATTTGGTGAGCTTTTTTGAAAAGGTCACCAAAACAATGAATGAAAGTAAAAAATATGTTGAGCTGGCTAAAACTTTTAACACAATTCCCTGCTCTGGCATAGTAGAAAAGCTAAATAAACTGGGAATAAACTTATGTTACCTGCTGGATATGGCTCACAGATAGGATGTAGGAAATCAAAACAGAGAAAGTTACCTCTTCAAAGAGCCAGTCACCTGTGGAATCCCCAGGGCTCCATACTGGAACATGTTTTATTTGGCATCTACTCCTTGGAAGTAAAGCAAACACTAAAGAGTTCTGGCTGACTATGGTGACAGATGACTGCAAGCTAGGAGCATTCACTGAATCCCAAATGACCTGCAGGAAGGTTTGTCCCAAGTAAATAAATAGTGACAAAATCATGTAATGAAACTACATGTCAAAAATTACATTATCTTATCCTCTGGGAAATAATCTACCCTGAAGAACTATCACATTACAATATACCGTTAAGAGTAGATCCAGTTGTTTAGGATTTGTGAATTTATGTGTACAGAGACTTAACATTTTACCAACATTAGTCCATTGTCCCAAGAAAAGCCTTCTATACTGCAAAGCTGGTAAGCAAAGTGATTGCATGTAGCTGTCATTGTCCCCCTTTACTGTGAATATATATATGTATATGTATATATATATATATATATATATATATATATATATATATATATATATATATAGTCTGCATGTATATACATATGTTTGTAGATTTAGATATGCATGTGCTCACGTGTGTGTAAGCGTACATGCACATCTATTATTTCTATATATGAAGTATTGATATATATATATATATATATATATATATATATATATATATATATATATACACACACATACACAGAGGGAAAGAGAGATTGAGAAGTAGATACACACACACAGACACACACACACACACATTTCTCTTTCTCTTTCTTTATAGATAATTAAGGAGACAGATACACACACATGCCCACTTATACATAGCACACATTCAATATTAATGTATATATGTAGTTTTTGCTTTATTGGCCTGAATGTAGTGATAAAGACTTAAAACTCAAAAAGACATGGACCTTCAGAAGCCATTTAGCTGAAACACTGGTATGTCCTCACAGGGTCTTTTGTACACTCCAGGAGGTTTTATATACTTTGCAGTGGAGGCTATAGCTGGACTCAGTCTTTCTTGCAGTTTTTACTAAATGGTTTGCTGTCTATGTAACCTTTGTATACTTTGCTTATAGATAGATAAATAGATAGATAGATAGATAGATAAATTATTACCATTCATTTTGTTCACTATATTTTTCACTAAAGCCAAATCATTCAAAACTTATTTCACTAAAAACATATTTTTTTGCATGAAAATTCATAGAAAACTGCAAAAGGGTTTAGAAAATCAATACCAGTGTGGTTTGGGCTCATACATTAATAGACATTACAAGGCAACTGAGTCCAGAAGACAACTGGCTCCTTGCCAGTACCCTACCCTCATGTTGTGTTAGTTCTTCTCCAGAAATTTGTGTTTCTTTGCCAGCAGTGATAAAATGTGTGTGGTCTTTTGTCTTTTCTCTCCAGTTGTACAGTTATGAACTTAATATATTTAAGGTAAAGGGGTGTAGGGACAAACACTCCATATATGAGAGCGCAGTGGGCTTGCCATGACAAAAAACAAATAGAAACTGTTGAAGTTATATTTGCCTAATATGAGGTTTTCTATGAAATGTGTGTCTACAAAATATGTTCTCAACTATCTTTTTTAATGATTTGTGATTCACTGAAACTGGCATTTGACCAAATGACTTATAACCGGTCAGCTATTAAACACCTAGATTTATGGACGGATATAAATGATTCCTTCCAAAGCACCTTTTACAGACATAAAGTATACTTCTTAGCCAAGCAGTTTAAATCTTAATGTCTTTGTTGGATTATGTTGAACAGTCTTAAGAAACTGTGAACCAGAAATGCAATCACTGTTTCATTTTCCAGTGCTGCTTCAAAGGCAAGAAATTGAACAGAATCAGTTTTATTTTCTAGTGAGTAACAAGCCCAGAACTGCCCAAGAAGTCCCAAGGTGTTTTGGAACATCCTACAATCAATTCAGATTTAATGTAACTGAAGTGCACATGACCCTAAGGAACACTTAGTATTGATGCAAGATTACCATCTCTTGTAAATCACTAGTTCTTATATAAACTTGCAATTAACATTATCTGTTACACTAGGAACTCAGATGACCACAATGTCTTGTAAAGATTGGAATTTTTATTTAGGCACATGCAGTGATAAATGTTTGGCTTTGGTGTGTTACTAAGAAAGTTAAATGATCCAGGAATGTCAATAAAATTTTAATATTCCATTGGAGAAAGAGGAAATGGAGTAAGGAATACATT